>NC_142793.1:2012500-2312500 GCF_988280905.1 Pimephales promelas | reverse complement strand
TGAGAAATTAAATTTGTGTTATAGATACGAACTTTCATGAGATCGCGTTGTATTTATCAGTATTATAACATATAAATGTTCATTTGCAGTTTAAGTTGCTTATACAAAGACATTTTACTTTAACATATTTCAGGCGATTTTTAGTTTGGCAAAAACTGTTCATTCGTTCACACACAGAAAGCGATTCATTTTTAAACAGTCTTTTTGCGGCTATTCAATATTGCAATTACAACAGCACTTAATAATAAACATACTACGTCAGCTTGATCCGTCGCTCCTCGAAATGAATTTAAACCAGCACTTCTGATGTATCACAGGATTATTCCGTAGGCTACGTTCACACCGGACGCGAATAGCGCATCAAGTTCGCGTCTACCGCGTCTAGTTTGACGCTTGACCACTTTGTGTTAATTTGCGTGTCAAGAGCGAAACTGAAGCGGGTAAAATAAAAAGAAAGCGAAATTTACGCGCGTCAAAACCGAAACCCGTTGACGGCCATCTTTGTTTATGTTGATCGAGCATTCATCGAGATTCACCGCACTGTATTTACTCTGGAGAGCTAGAACAGTGGCGTGGGGATCATCGTCGCCGTATATTTGTGTCCACCGGACCCTTCGGAGGCGAACCGTTTGGCTATAGTTTCACCATTTGCTCGCTCCAGGAGCTGCGCTGGATGACGGCCGCTGTCAGCGGTACTTCCGTCTGTCCCGCGCCCAGTCTGATGACCTGTTGTCCCGCATCGGAGCGAGGATCACCCTCGCCCTCATCCTTCTAATCTAGCGGCCATTTATTTTTGTTTTGATGATAAATAGCCAGCTTCCAAAAGTTATTAACCTGTCCTGTGATTTTTTCTCTCTCTCACGTCCAGACACGAACTTATGCACATATGTTGATTACATCATAATACTATTTCATATAATCTAGATAGCTGATGTCTTTGATGTCACTTCATTTAGGTATTACTTCTAAGCAAATATCTGTATATGTGATTAAATTTCATTCCAATTTTGAATGGATTGACAGCTAATGATTGAGTTGAGCCTCGTTTCGTTCACCCAGGCCTTGCCTGTCTCTCTCTCTCCCCGTCCTCATGATTCAGTCCTGATGGATGGATGGCATGGTGTTGGGTCATTCCTCAGCCTGACCCTGTTCCTTCACCAGATCAGTCACAGTTCAGAGACAGATGGACTGACTGAGACGCTGGGAAAAGAGAGAGATCTACTGCATGTCTAAAAGTCAGTGTCATTGTGCGGAGGGAGTCTACGTCCCGAATATTACCCACAGTGCACTGCTGAGTCACTCAAACGTGAGGTGTGTGACACGAGAGCACTGTTTGGATTTCACAGTCGTCCCCTTACGTCACGCACAGTGCGCAATTCCTCCAAAAAAACACTTGAAACGGTGTGTGTTTGTGTGTGTGAAAGGGCTCTAACGACTTCACAGGCCATTAGTCTCTCTGCATGCTCTGTCACACCTCATTATCCTCGCTAACACACATGTTAGCTGATGCCTGGAACACACTCTGTTTGGGGAAAACTGCTCCTTTACAAACTAGTTATTGCTAACTCTCAAAGTGTTTCTACTGTGAGACAAAATGTGAGCTGTGTTGTGGACCAGGGCAGGGATCCACTACCTCAGGACATGCGGCCCGAGACCACCAAAGCCTGCTAAACACCAGGGAGCTTGCTGTGTGTAGTGCAAACTGACCACCAGTGCCCCCTAGACGCAGGGTATAGAGTGCAGTTTCACACCAAGGGCTCCTCTGGACGCATGCACGATGAACACCAGTCCCTACAGCCGGTGCAGCTGAGTGGGTGACGAGTTACAATAATATTACTGTGATAATCCACATTTAAATGTATGGGGATTTACTATCACACACGAAACCACGTAAAACACATTTATATCACATTCACTGGTGTGAATCCGGATTCAATAAACCCCATTTGCTAAAAGTGTGAATGCTCTTGAGACCTGGATAGGGGCCTGTTATCACACATGAAACATGTTTATTTTGCATTCACACTGGATATTTTGGTGTGAATCCGGATTCAATAGACCACAATTGGTGAAAATGTGAATGCTTTAAGATATGATGTGGCTCTGCTATCACACATAAAATCACATTAAACGCATATTTGTGGCGCATTCACACTGGATATTTTGGTGTGAATCCGGATTCAATAGACCACATTTGGTGAAAGTGTGAATGCTTTAAGATATGATGTGGCTCTGCTATCACACATAAAATCACATTAAACGCATATTTGTGGCGCATTCACACTGGATATTTTGGTGTGAATCCGGATTCAATAAAGCCCATTTGGTGAAAGCGTGAATGTTCCTTAGACATGACGGGGCCCTGTTATCACACATAAAATTGCATGAAACACGTATTTAGATGGCATTCACATTTTGGTGTGAATCTGGATTCTGGGAACTCCAACAACTGCTTCTTCTGAAGGTGATTTGGATGCATTATTTTGCATTCACACTGGATATTTTGGTGTGAATCTGGATTAAATAGACCACATTTGGTGAAAATGTGAATACTTTAAGATCATGATGTGGCTCTGTTATCACACATAAAATCGCATTAAACGCCTATTTATGTCGCAGATATTTAGGTGTGAATCCGGATTCAATAGACCACGTTTTGGTAAAAGTGTGAATGCTCTTTAAACCATGACGGGGCCCTGTTATCACACATAAAATTGCATGAAACACGTATTTAGATTGCATTCACATTTTGGTGTGAATCTGGATTCTGGGAACTCCAACAACTGCTTCTTCTGAAGGTGATTTGGATGCATTATTTTGCATTCACACTAGATATTTTGGTGTGAATCCGGATTCAACAGACCACATTTGGTGAATGTTAATACTTTAAGATCATGATGTGGCTCTGTTATCACACATAAAATCGCATTAACCTGTTTGTGGTCCGACGTGCCGTATACGGCCAACAGGGTGGTTTATAGGTTTAACTTTGTGAAAGACAAAACAAAACAAACACAAAAGTAAACATAATACATATCTTTGGAAAGCTGAGAAACTCGTGATTCGAACGACGTAAACCATTTTAAGATACAATCAACACAGCGGGCACAATCTGTCTCTTTGTCAGACCACCAACAGCCAAAACAAACCAACACAAACTGGAAGAAACTCACCAATTAGCCATCTGTTAGTCCACATTCCAACAAAAATGGTTTGGTTTCACTGTAAAGCGTCCATACAATCCAATTTGAAGAAGTTTTTAGTCCAAAACAATTGTATATATGAATAAACATCCATGGAATGCAATAGTAGCATTTCGCGTTAGCCGACAGCGCTATCACAACTTCGACGCACTAACACTATTTGATCTGTCTAACTTCAGTTGAAACGTAAACATTGGAGAAAAAAGTATGTCAAAATGGCCGCTGACCCCCGAACTATTGATTGACAGGTCATTTTAGCCAATCGGCGAGTGTTAGGGGTGTCTTCTGATGTTCCAACAACCAACGAGCTCGCCTGGTGAAATCTGTACCTACCTCTCTTTGAGTGACAGTTTATCTATCCAGTTGCAATAGAGAATGAAATGACGCTATTTTCTGATAGCCAATGAATTTCTGAAAAGACTGAAATGCAGCTTTAGTGGCTGGAATCATCCGATTACGTTATATTTCATGCGTAAAGCGAAAGTGATCCTCTGCGCGTTTGTGCGTAAACACAACATTGAACGCGTTGGTGAGTGAAAGGAGGTAACAGATGTGAAATGGCAAAGATAATTAGAAAGACGCACTTATTACTCGAAGAAGTGATTGAACAGTGTATTCTCCGTGACCGTGGTGAGTGGGAGGACATTTGTGAGCAAGAGAGCAATCGATGTTGTTGTCTGGTTAGCACGACTAGCAGAGGACCCTTTTGGATGGTGGCCACGGCACTCACGTCACGAAAAGTAAGTTTTATTATATTGCCCAACATATTTGACTGTATATACTGAGACATGTGTTTGTTTTAGGTGTACTAAAACAAACACATGCCTCAGTTGAGGTGTGTCAGCTTTTGCCGTGTGTGTTTGTGTGAGTGTGTTCAACATAGCATTACCTGCTAGCTAGGTTCTCTGGTGTGCGCTCGTAACGTTACAGCACTATTTAATATGTGGCCTTTTTGTGAGTTGAAATTGCTAAACACGCAAAACATACATGTCTTGTGTGTGTGTGTTTACATGTGCTAACTTATGTCGTGTTTGTTTATGTCATAGCTCATGATGTGCGTGTGCGCTCATGAACTGCATAATCCTGGTTCTTTGTGTGCATGTGTTTCTGTTTATTTTTGTATTCACACGCATATAATGTCAATGTTTTGTAAATTATTTCCCTTTTTTATATATCACAGACCATCATCTGAAAATTAGTGAGTGAATTCTGGGAGCCAGTCAGAAAAAAACAACATACTGGAACAGAATGACAGCACCTTATCAGGAGAGGAGCCCCATCATTTATCTTTCCAGAGAGGTTCTGCCAGCTAAACAACAAGTGGACGGGGAGGGTGAGATGCAGAGGAGAACTGGCTTTTTCTTTTTTCAAGTCTGTGCATATCACTGGACACAGCACTGCAGGTCGTCACACTTTTTGTGTGTGTGTGTGTATATATGTATTTATATATATATATATATATATATATATATATATATATATATATATATATATGTATATGTAGTTTCAGTTCTAATATTAAAGTGTTTTAGTACCATAGCACTTGTTTTGTCTCTTTATTTGTAGAAAGTTTGGTTTCAAGAATTGAAAAAAAAAACACTATAATGTGTTTATGCTTCAGTTACTATGTGTCATCAATATTTACAGTGAATCTGGCTAAGGAATATGATAGCCCTAAATGTAACCTTTCATTAGAGCCCAAAATTATGACTGTAGAGTAAAGTATTCAAGAATAGCAGCATTTTATGTGTCTATGATCACAAAGGGTCATTTGGAGTCTCCAAGTGGCTTTTTTTGGGAAGCGCCTAGATATACACTTAGATAAACATGTGTAAAACACTCATTTTCTTAGATATCATCATCAAATTTTAAACTCTGTTTGGTAAGGCTTCATGCTGTGATCCAGTTGTGTTTTCTAGCTCATAGCTCCCAGCTGTAGTTATCTGCAGGCATCTGTTTACACAAAAAAAATGTAGGCGGAATTTTTTTGTCATTTTTCATTGTGTTCAAAGTTATATTACTCAAGACCAGTAAGACTTACAGTGATTTTGACTGTTTAGGAACAAACCTCTGAGTGTCACCTTTCAAAAGAGAGCAAAAGCATGCATATACTCCAAATGGTTCAAGAACAGCATGCAATTTAATTTGGATAGGTCTTTTTTAGGCGTTTCGGGCAAATTTTGCAGGCCTTCTAAGAGGTTAAACGCATATTTATGTCGCAGATATTTTGTTGTGAATCCGGATTCAATAGACCACATTTTGGTAAAAGTGTGAATGCTCCTTAGATTTTGCATTTAGAATTGCATGAAACACGTATTTAGATTGCATTAACGTTTTGGTGTGAATCTAGATTCTGGGAACTCCAACAACTGCTTCTTCTGAAGGTGATTTTGAGGCATTTGTCTTTACTGCTGGCCATGGTTTTCCATGTTTCAGTTGCTCTGAGCTTGTCCCACCTGTCGGCAGATTTCTGTGGTTGGGCTTACTTCCATAAAAAAGTACCCCTGTAATTTCCAGAAAAGCATCTCTGTTAATCCATCAAGACACCGTAAACAAATGAAAAGAATAGGGGTGTAATTGATGTCCCCCTCATGCGGCTGCACTGTCATTATTTGTGTTTGCGGGTCTGTCTCTATTCCCTTCACTGCTCCTCCAGACGGGTCATCCATTAAACATCGTGGTAAACAGCGGGCTCTCTCGGGCTTCGGGACCCACGCCGTTACCTTGACTTGTAAAATATATGGTGTTTTCAGCCGCAGTTCACTCGACCTCCCTCCAGCATGGGGAGATTATGTAAAACCTGAGTTTGTGTGTATATACAGTTTGTACTACTTTGACAAACAAGTATTCGTTGGCAGATGCTTTGTCCAACTTTTACTGCATTCAAAGTATACTTTTAATCGGTGTATAGATATGTTTCCTTGGGATCAAACCCATGACTTTGGCATTGCTAGCACTGCGAACTACTTTAAAAGCTTCAGAAGCCTTAAAGTCATGATGAAATGGAAGTAGTGAGATATTTTCTTCTATATTGTTCTGTACATCCTAGTTTAACAAAGAAAAAAATGTAGGGCTGGGTTCCGTCCATTGGTTGTTAATTGGATTTGGGGATTTTTAACGAAGCAATGCGAGCTTGAGGTCGACTTTGGAGCGCCAGGTTTAAGCAAACTAAATGATTTTAGAAATCCAGCATCATCAACAGAAAAAAGTTCCTCTGGAAGACTGAGTTATTAATCATTACATGGTCAAAATAAAAATAAAAAAGAAACATCACAGATGATTTGTTTACAATAAGCCCAATACCATGGATTTAGTAAATAAATAAAAAATAAATAAAGTGAATTCTAATTTCATGTCGACAGGAAAAATGAACTATAGTGGAAATGAACTGATCAGGTACCGACACTCGAGTGGAAATGTTTGGTTTCGGAGAGAGAAGGGGAAATGGACACATTGCGGGTGAGATTCGAACCTGTACTTAATCAAATTATTCCTTAAAAGTTAACCATTTAAAATGAGTAACGTTTACACCAAAAAATTAAACAAAAATATCTGAATAACAGACAGACGTCAAATATTAATTAAGAACTCTTTATTTTATATTGCCAACATTGAAGACACCTGATTTCAACAAGCAGAATCACTGAAGGAGAAACCTAAAACAAACACTGATCACCATAATGGTGACTTAAATGTAAGTTTTGTTTTTTTTGTAAGTTTTTTGTAAGAATTTTAATGTCGACAGGAAAAATGAACTATACGTAGTGGAAATGAACTGATTAGGTACCAACAGTCGAGTGGAAATGTTTGGTTTCGGAGAGAGAGAAGGGGAAATGGACACGTTGCGGGTGAGATTCGAACCTGTAATTCCCATTAGATCACCACAGCTCAATGTGCACTGCTCTCAGTTTTGCAATCGATCTTGCCATGATATTACTCGGTGTCATCGAAGTGGACCAGTTTCTGTTTGACTAATTGTTTGTATATTTTCACATCAGTTGCTTATTTCTTTATATTTAAATGTTATTATTAATTCGTCAAGACTGACTGACACAACCAATTCCAGTGCAATATTTCCAATTGGCTCTTGAAAACACTGAAAGACTACTCGACTACCTCATATGTGTGGATATAATGCATCATTTGATGAATAACTGCTGTCATGATCAGTAGAAACTATACAAACATCTCTTTTCAATTAAATTCCATTGGCGCAACATTAATTGCAGCAGGAAAATAGTGCTGAGGTGTGATGGTAGATGTGTATAATGAGCCTCATTTACATAGAATAGAGGTGTGTTTGCGCATGAAAGAATGACAGTAACTTCATTTAAAAACAATGCAGCGCTATCCTAGCGCATTTAGCGACTGGTTGAACTGGATTGTGGAAGCTTAGGGAATAAGAAGCAGGTTTTTGCCGTGAGAAACACCATTTTTTGCGGCGGCGTCTCCCAAAGCTCAGAGAGAGAGAGACGAGAAGCGAGAGCATTCGGTCCCCCTTTGCACAGGTTGACACAATATTTCAGCTCAATTATGCGGAGGTGTGTTTGTTTTCACGTGACGGTCACATGCACGCGTGAGAGAGCGCGAGAGGCAGAGGTGAGTGTGTAATTTGGAGGTAAAGTCAGTGCATTGACAGTGATTACTGCTTTAATTGGAGGGAAGGGGCAGCGGGAGACAGCCGCCCAGTCTCCTACCAAGACACTTTTAATGAGTTTGTTTAGCTGAGAGAGAAAGAGAGAGCATCCCTGCTGTGGAAGAGACTGTAACACCCTCCACCTCTCCCTGGTTTTATATACTAATGACTTATGTACTCAAATCACCACACTGAATACTGACGAGACCATTTTATCTGATATTAGCTTGTTTTTATAGCAACATTGCCCAATCGAAACTTATCTGAGTTGATCACTAGATTTTTAAGGCACATTTTTCATTTCATTTTCTCTTTCTGTTTTTATTTTATATATAAAAAAAACAACATTTGATGATTTATACATGGTTAAACATGTTTATTTTTTATTTTTCTCTTGGATTTTAATGTATCTTGCCGAAACATATTTATAGTTAACCTTAACCCTAAACTGCAAAATCATTTTAGACCTTTCACAGTAACACCCTGTTATTTTATTAATAAATAAATTATAGATTTTTTTTTTTTTTTTTGGTCACAACCACACTCTAAAAAACAATAAGTGAAATTTACTTAATTTTTTTCAAGGCAAGTTTTTGCACTGATATTTTTTGAGTAAATTTCACACATATAATTAAGTAAACTATACTTTACTAAGTTAAGTGAAAATAACATAAGAAATTGAGTAATTTTTATTTAGCTAATTAAAGATTAAGTAATGTCTATTCTATTTAATTATTTTTTTCTTATTACAACATTTCACTCATACTCATACTCATGATTACTTGCAGTGTGTCATCATGTCTTCACTTTTGATATAGCATGTGTGAATGCAGACCTCAATACTTAATTTAAATGTGTCATTTTAAGTAGAAAATGAACTCCAAATGTCACAAAATGGCAAATTACTATAATCCTAACAACAAAAGTAATGATAAAATCGTTTAAATACAGCTGGAAAACAGTGAAAAATCAACCTAATTAATTATTCATGGCCCAGTGCATGATGGGAACACCAGTATCAGAAAAGTTGAGTCATTTTACTTAATTTTATAATGTTGATATTTACACTTTCATTTCTACACGATTTAATTGAGTTCTACTATAGAATTTACTTATTTTTTAAATTCTTGCCTGAAATAACCTTTTTCATGTAAATTAAATTGTTTTTTTCTGTAGTATTTACTTCACCACAAAATCATTTTTATCAGTGCATATAAACTCTAAATTGTAAAGACATTGTTTGGGATTTTTTGACTATTGCGATGCTGTAAGTGAAAAAATGGCTTAACATGTGTTATGCAAAGATACACTGTAAAAATGAACACACTTTGTCTAATCAATAGAATTGTGGCAACAGATTACAAGCAATATTATTAATTAAATTGCACAAATTAGAATTGAGTAATAATTAATCAAATTATTCCTTAAAAGTTAACCATTTAAAATGAGTAAAGTTTACACCAAAAAATTAAACAAAAATATCTGAATAACAGACAGACGTCAAAGATTAATTAAGAACTCTTTATTTTATATTGCCAACATTGAAGACACCTGATGTTAACAAGTAAGCAAACCTAAAACAAACACTGATCACCATAATGGTGACTTAAATGTACTTTTTTTGGTAAGTTTTACTCGTTTTAAATGGTTTACTTTTAATTTGTATAATTATTACTCAATTCTAATTTGTTAAATTGAATTAATAATATTGCTTGTAATCTGTTGCCCCATTTTTTTTTTTTTTTTTTTTTGATTAGATAAAGCTCATTCATTTTTACAGTTTAGATACTGCAGTTATAGAGTATTAATCCACAATGTTGTCCCGGTATTTAACAAACAGCACGCCAAACTCACTTCATTCAGGATGGTTGCCTATCTGATTCTGAGAGGACATGAAGGGCTAATTTGGCAGGACGTTACCTGGGCTCTGTGACCAGGCTTAGCGAGGTCAGGACAAGGTTGACTCGATGAAATGAAGACAAAAGGACGACTGAATGGAGGTTTGAGGAGAACGGGAAGCAGAGGAAGTCAGACAGAGCCTGAGGGGAAACGGAGCCGGGTTAAGACTCTCAGTAATGGGCTTTTTACAGTCCTCTCTAAAAAGACATGATGACTTATATAGTCGTTTTTTTTTCTTTTTTTCTTTTTGGTTTTGTCCTCAGCTTACAAGCATTTCTGCAAAGTACACAGGTGCCAGTAACTCTGTGTGTGTGTGTGTTTACAGAACAAACCGTTTGTGTGTATAGGTTTCTGATCATTGCACTCAGATTTTGAGCAGAGATGTAGTCTGGACTTGGACATTCATTTCATCCTCTTTTAGCTCATAAAAAGCACTCTCGGAAGTCAAAGTGTGGGTGATTCTGACATCTGAGCATGAAGTTGTGTTGTTGTGTGACTCTTGGCTTGAAAGATGGCTTGTAAATAACCTAAACCCGGGCAAAAGAGTGCTGGTGCCAGAACTGGTGTCCAGTCAATAACCATTCATGGAGGAGTCTGGAGAAGTGTTGTGGTCCTACTCCTAGTCCTATACCCGCTCACATAAGATTCTGTCCCGCTTCAGTCCACATTCTCTCGAAAGGTCGAAGGTCCAGATGTGTATAAATGTGTATTTGGTTGTAAATGTCGGCTGGTTTGTCTAGATCAGACTCGTATTCCTCGGCTAGATTGTGTTGAGACTTTGAAGCTGCACTGAAACTCACATCTGGACCTTCGACCCGTTGGACCATTGAAGTCATGTTAGCCCCTTTTCCACCAAAGCATTTTGAGAGCCGGTTCGGAGCCGGTGCCTGCGCGTGAACCAGTTCTTTGTGTATCTTTGTGGTTCTCGGCCCGGAGAACTGGTTCCAAAGCGGCACCAACTCTTTGCTGGACTAGAACCGTTCTTTTACCACGTCATGTTTACGTCGGGGGCTTGGCCGGGTTTAGATGTGCTCTAAACATCTTTTCTGACCATAATAAAGGATCGCAAAGCCAAGAGAAACATTTGCAGAAACACGACGGAGTCCGCCTTTGTAATTGTTATGCTTGAAGTTAACGCAAGCGTTTCTATTTTGTATTTTTTTTTTATTGAAGACATTATAAGCAAAGAAGAAAACCGTCACAATATAGAACAAATAAATGGAAAGAAAAAAACAAGACAGGGGTACATAGTTTATCAGAAAAGATTACATATCAAACGAAAAGATTAAAAGACTTACATATTTTTAATTGTTTTTAAAGTTTTCTTGGTACACGAGTTAGAGATAATCCCAAAGTAATGTTGTACTTGCAAGCGTTTCTAGCTAAGACGTATGGCGACGTACACAGTGACGTAACGACGTCGTTCCCTGGGCGCTCTAGTAGTCAGTGGAAAAACAAATAGGTTCTGAAGCGGTTCGTAAGTTGAACCAACTCCGAACCAACTTTGAACCAGCACCAGTTCCAAACCAGTTCTTTTTTTGGTGGAAAAGCGGTATACATAGAGAAACCCTGGAGTGTGTTCCTCAAAATCATTCATTTCTCTTCGACTGAAGAAAGAAAGACTTGAACATCTTGGATGATGTGCCGGAGAGTAAATTATCAGGACATTTTCATTCAGAAGTGAACTGCAGATTTTTAAAGGCTTGCTTCCAAAAAACATAAAATTTTTTCCTGCTCTGGTCCACTAAAGTCTATGCAGATGTTCAGTCCTTCCCCATTAGATCATGTCTTGCTCTGCTTCCATCAGCTGTTCTTTCCTTTCCACAATCTCCACCCCGTTCTCATCCTTTAGCGTCACATAGAACGCTATATGACAAAACGGCGCTATACTACGCACATGGCAACCTTTATCGTTAATATTCACGCGAACCCAAGGCGTCATAAATCCTTTAGCGTTAATATGAGACTACCCTACCCTACCCCACACCTAAACCTAACCATCACAGCGTGTGTTATATTAACGATAACGGGTGCCATGTGTGTAGTATAGCGCCGTTTTGTCATATAGCGTTCTATATGACGCTAAAGGATGAGAATGCGTTGCAATCTCCAGACCCGCAGCAGGAATAGTGTTTACAGTCCAACAACATAAAGAATATCCAACGCTTTATATTTTTGTTCCTGAATAGACAAATAACCGGCATATCATAATTTGAGTAACATTAGTTTTCTTTTTTTTTAGAAGTTTATAGTCAACATCTCCCCTCCCCCGCTGAGCGGTTACTCAGCCGGGTCCCGCCGACCGCTAGTTCAATGGTTTCCGACACAGTAATGGCGGCTCTTGAATGAAACCAGGAAACATTGAAAACTAAGATATTTGCTGAGTTCAAGACTTCAGTTGATGTTCTTTTGGACTTTTTCTTGGTGACTCTTGCTCTTGGTCATTCATAAAATGTGAGTCAACAGGCGCCATCACTTTGCAAATCAAAAAAAAAGTAGATCAAACGAATGCCCACGACTCCTGGCGATATATATCGAGGTCAAGAAACTGGGGCATGGACAGCAGAGCGCCAAACAGAGGAATGAAATAACTTTGTGCGAAGAAAATTGGCCAAAAAGCTCACAAGAATTAATTGTCGAGAGGCCTCTTTATTTGTGGCTTGTGGACAGTTAAATCGTGTGAGCTTTTGGGCTAATTGTCTTGTGTGGATCTTTTTTTCTGATTTCTGTGCAAGAAACTGAACATTATTTTGCACATTTCGGCCAATGTTTCTCTGTGCATTGGCGCTCAAGTGGAATGATGACCTTGCATTGATTCCCAAAGTGACAGAACCAGTTATGAATTCCCCAGCCCGTGAGTTCAGGTAAAAATCATCTTAGGGCTTCTATAAGAAACAAAATCTCCTCCCAGTTGGATGGCCCGAGGGTTAGTAAACTTTTGGGTGACCTATTCCATTAAATCCAGGTCAAAACCTCACCTTGGTGTCATTGTCTCTTCCCTTCAAACGTGTCCGGCTCGGTGACCCGCAGGAGCGTAGGTGATCTCTCCGGTGTGAAGGCCTTACGCTTCAGGCCGGGATGAAACGGGCTTGATGAAACACAGATATACTTGTTACATTCTGATCCACCGCTTGCTTGTCATGTCCGGACAGACTGTTTTAAACCCACAGGTCTGGTCTGATTTGTCAGCTGGAGTCTGATGGCACTTTTATTCGCTGTTTGTCATGTTTAAGGTACAAACCACCTGTTCATTAGCCAACGGTGATGGTTATTGAGTGTGTTATGAAAGGAGAGATGATGCGCTTTGATTTGAAGGGATGAAAGAGGTGTGGAATCCGTTGGGACGGGCCGTCTGAATCGGGATGAAAGGGTCCCGCCGGAGAACAGGTCTGGGATACGTCACGCCAAACCCGTATTTACATTCACATTAGGACTGGACGGACTTCGACCTGGATGTCCTCTACGGTCTGGAGTTCATAGTTTGCTGATCTACGCTTTCTTACTATGAAAAGAGAGAAGTGAATGTATTGAAAATGTAAAATATTTCCGATATATCAAAAATCATGGATATGATAATTATTCAGAAGACCCATTAATTACATCAACACACTTATATTTCGCACTCGTACGTTATTTTAACACACTAAGATGTTTGAAAGGTTGCAGAAATCTGCAATAAAATCTCCCAAAAAAAATGTATTTAAAGATTGCTTGGTTTTATTTCGTTGCATAAGCATGTAGACAGATGAATACAATGTATATTGTCATATTGTAATTAATTTTAGAATCATTCCTTCCCCTCTCTCTGTAAGATATAATCCCTCCGTCCTGTAATATTCCGTCATTCTCTAATCTCTCCGTGTCCCACGACACACCGACGGCAGAGATGTCAAAGGTTGCCTTCTGAATATATTAAACAGAATTAATAATGCAAGATGTTTTTAATGAAAGAATACATTTCCTCTGCTGCTCTTAGTGTGTGTTTTAGGGCGAGAGGCTTCTGTGCTGCCAGAGCTTCTGAGGAGGAGAAAGGTCATCGCTGTAATAGACCAATCTCAGTCATTAGGAGCAGTTCACTAAACCTCTCACACACACACACACTCACTCACGCATGCGTGCACACACACACACACCTTTATACAAATATTGTCAGTAATGTAGGCTACCCACTATGTTCTTCATGAAATTTAACAACAAAGTGTGATTTTCATACAGGAGTGTGTTTTAGCAGGACTGAAGGTCTGAATGGTTCACATCGCTGTATAACACACTCGTCAGGGGCTTTAAACATGTCTTCAGAAACACACAGATTTGTGAAACACAATGTGACAAAAAAAAAAAACACCCCCCAAAAAAAAAACCCATCAGGGTTTACATGCTCGTGAGAAACCTGAAAATATTACTGGATTTTACATGTATTTGTTTGTTTATATCATTCCTATTATAGTCAATGCATCAAATTAGTTAATTAATTTAATAAAAAATGTGTATTAATGTTTGTATTAATTAATTAATGTGTATTAAAAAAAAAACAGTTTATGGCATTCACATGATCTTAAGCTGGCCTGTCATTAAACATAATCTAAGATGCACTAAGTTACTAAAACATTTTTGGTAATTTTAGTAAAAACACTTTTACCCGTTATTAATATATTAATTAAAAATCATTGGCCAAAAATGTTTAAAAAAAAAAACTAACTGTGAAAAGCCTGTTAGTCAATTATAGTCTGACTGTTATCTGACAATTTTGTATGCAGTGTGTTTATGTGAGAGAAAGATGAAGACTGAATCTGTGTGTGTGTGTGTGTGTGTGTGTGTGTGTGTGTGTGTGTGTGTGTGTGTGTGTTAGGGCCCTAGGGGCCGACACTGAAGGTGACTCCATGAGCACTAACCTTGAGAGAGAGAGAGAGAGAGAGAGATTAGAAGAAACAGAGCCATACAGAAAGTTTATTAAAATGAATTTGAGGAGAGGGGCTGCGGCTGACAGCAGCATAATTAAATGTGGAGTGTCAGCAGTAATGTATGCGGCGCGGCGGGTGTTTGCGTGTGTGTGTGTGTGTGTGTGTGTGGTCAGGTCTGTCAGCTGTGGGGTCAATGGGCAGGCAGGAGCTGATAAGGACAAAACACTGTCTGGCCCCTGTCGTCACTTTACACACGTGTGTGTACTGGCGACATGCTATATATTCATTCGGTAAGTCTATTAAATCATTGGCAATAGCATATTTTATAATATAGCATTTCTTTTCTAATAAATAAAATAAAATAAATGTTATTATTACCCAAACACTGGGTTGTTATGTCTGACCCATGAGCTGGGTTACACAAACACTGAAAAATATAACCAAACATTTCCACGGGCAACAATTTGTGTCCGTTTAAAATCTGAAAATGTTATTTATAATGCTTTCTACAATAAAAGCAATGTGAATATAATTCTGCCAGTGGACTGCTAATATCTCCCCGTGTGTGTGTGTGTGATGAATATGCGTCGCTCCTGATATCCGACAGTCTCTGGTCCGGCAGAACGAGTGTACGGCTCATTTACTCCTTATGTGTTGATCCATGTGTCCATCATGAGTGTCACGAAGAGTGTGTTTGCCGTCTCAGAGTTTGGTGTGTTTGATGCTTTCATTCATCCGTTGTTGTTGAATATTTTTAGTCATCATGAAGTCTCATGTAAAACGATGAAACCCTATAAAACGTTTAATTTTGTTTTGAAAGAGTCAATGCTGTACATGACCGTTATGGTTATCATAGTTAGTGGAGAACATGCTTTGCAGGGCTTATATTAATAGTAATTTCATAATTTAATATTTAAAGTCCCCCTGTGGTGAAATCCAGCTTTTAATGTTGTTTATGTGTGTATGTGGTGTTTTTAATATGCTTTAACCATGTGTGCGTTGATAAGTGGACAGCATTGCTGAGTATTTCCTGCAGTGAACCAAAGACAGTCTCAAACACACGGTGTGAAATCGCGGGTGTTTCTGACGTCACAAACCACCTTGTAACCAATCAGATCAACGTGAGATCGTCAACCAGTGGATCTCTGAGTGAGTGAGTGAGTGAGTGAGTGGAGGCGGGGCTCGTTTGAATATTCATAGAACCGCGCATACTAAATGAGGCGAGGGTGTCGAGTTACATTCAAGATATTTTAAGGCATTTTCACAGGAAAAAAATATACAATTTTGGTGATTAAAGATGATTTTAAGGGAAACAATTGTTGACTACAGAGGGAATTTAAGAATTACATAATATAATAAGAATCTGTAAATGTTTTAAGGTCATTGCGTGTTTCTAAAGGCTTGAGAAGTGACTGAAACTTTGTTTGTGTGGGTTTGAGTGGTGTCGTTTGGACTCGTCACTGCTCCGTACACACACACACACACACACAGGAGATGGAGGGGGTTGGGCATCAGCTCATTAGTTTCATTACCCCATAAAAGTCATAAAACAGAAGTGAATCACATTTCTGTGCAGCAGATACTCTGGGCCGATACTGCAATGATGCAAACATCGCCTTTTGGTGCGGTGCTTCTGATTTTGTGTGTGTGTGTGTGTGTGGGAAACAGATAAAAGGGCCAAGAAAAATATGTATGTGCTCTTTGTATTGGTGTATTTAATATCACAGATGATTATGAGTCCCAGTGGAGCTGCACACAAACAACACCAGGTTACGAACCAACAGGACACTGTAGTTTGTGCAAATATACATAAATAGGTAGACGATTTAGACATGTTTCCTTTGCTCTTTCATTTTTTCTTGACTTTCTCTCTCTCTCTCTCTCTCTCTCTCTCTCTCTCTCTCTCTCTCTCTCTCTCTCTCTCTGCTGTCCATAGCCAAGCTGAGATGTACTCTAAATGCAAAGCTTTTTTTTTTTCATTTTTGGCTCTGAATTGGCTAATCCCAGCACTAGGTTTGGCCCAGGCCTTTAACACGAGCACAGAGCCCCTCTTTTCGCTCCCTCATTACTCTCCGGGAAAAAGCGCTAAGTAGCACGACAAGCTCGGCTAGTCACGGCGTATTACTCTGTCAGAGCGAGCGCCCGGCGCTCCCAACAAATAGCGAACCCTGTTCCTCCTCACGGAGCTAAAGGAGAGATAGACCGAGAGAGAGAGGGTCATAACTCTAGTCCGCACGCTTCGTTCACTCGCCCCTCTATTACCTTTCCAACCAAGGTCACACTAATCAACTCAATTACCAGTCCTCTCCGACATTTTCATAATGTTTTCTGCTAGTTGCTCTCCTGTGAAAATGACACAGTCTTGGCAAATTAATATCATTACTATCCGCGCTTAATGGTGCTGCAATACTTTTTTATTTAAGATCAAGTTCCACCAACGACCTCCACGCACCTCCTGAAAGAGAAGAGATTGAAGAGAGAAGAGATTGAAGATCGTCATAATCAAATGCTTTCGCAAACATTTCCTGTTCTCGTTTGGCCGACAGACCCGTCATTATCCTTAGAAATCCCTGCAGTCTACAAAACACTGGGTTGAAAATAATGAAATTTGGGTTGTAAATATAAGACAGGAGACATGACATGTTGGGTTAATTTTATCAAGCAAATGGGGTTGTTTATTTAACCCAGCATAGTTGATTCATTTTTACTATTATACTAGCTTATTTTTTATTATTATTTTTACTTCATACATGAGTTAATGTCTACGGATTAACCTACATCCCCGGGCTTGCTTTGCATGATAATTCCTTTATTTTCAATTGTATTTTACAGTATAGTATATTTTATAGAATGTTTAATACATTGCCAACATTTAAGCTTGTTTAACAAAAATTAGAAGTAAAAATGAAACATTTATAAGTAATTCAAGTGTAATTGACTCTGCTCTGTTTGCATAAAATGAAACAATATACTATAATGGATTTATAGATAAAATAAAATGTACACAAACCTGTATTTTATCTCGGTAATACAAAAACTACCCAAACACTGGATTGTTATGTCTGACCCAAGATATGGATAACAGAAAAACTACCCAAACACTGGGTTATTATATCTGACCCAAGATCTGGATAACACAAAAACTACCCAAACACTGGGTTATTATGTCTGACCCAAGATCTGGGTAACACAAAAACTACCCAAACACTGGGTTATTATATCTGACCCAAGATATGGATAACAGAAAACTACCCAAACACTGGGTTATTATATCTGACCCAAGATATGGATAACAGAAAAACTACCCAAACACTGGGTTATTATATCTGACCCAAGATATGGATAACAGAAAACTACCCAAACACTGGGTTATTATATCTGACCCAAGATCTGGGTAACAGAAAAACTACCCAAACACTGGGTTATTATATCTGACCCAAGATATGGATAACAGAAAAACTACCCAAACACTGGGTTATTATATCTGACCCAAGATATGGATAACAGAAAAACTACCCAAACACTGGGTTATTATATCTGACCCAAGATCTGGGTAACAGAAAAACTACCCAAACACTGGGTTATTATATCTGACCCAAGATATGGATAACAGAAAAACTACCCAAACACTGGGTTATTATATCTGACCCAAGATCTGGGTAACAGAAAAACTACCCAAACACTGGGTTATTATATCTGACCCAAGATATGGATAACAGAAAAACTACCCAAACACTGGGTTATTATATCTGACCCAAGATATGGATAACATAAAAACTACCCAAACACTGGGTTATTATGTCTGACCCAAGATCTGGGTAACACAAAAACTACCCAAACACTGGGTTATTATGTCTGACCCAATATCTGGGTAACACAAAAACTACCCAAACACTGGGTTGTTATGTCTGACCCAAGATCTGGGTAACACAAAAACTACCCAAACACTTGGTTATTATATCTGACCCAAGATCTGGGTAGTACAAAAACTACCCAAACACTGGGTTGTTGCGTCTGACCCAATATCTGGGTAACATAAAAACTACCCAAACACTTTGTTGTCATATCTGACCCAAGATCTGGGTAGCACAAAAACTACCCAAACACTGGGTTGTTATGTCTGACCCAATATCTGGGTAGCACAAAAACTACCCAAACACTGGGTTGTTATGTCTGACCCAATATCTGGGTAGCACAAAAACTACCCAAACACTGGGTTGTTACGTCTGACCCATGAGCTGGGTTACACAAACACTACTCAAATACTGAAAAAATAACCAAAAAATCCTAGCTCATTCCAGGATTTGGGTCGAAAAAATAACCCAAATAAGATTTTTT
Source organism: Pimephales promelas (assembly GCF_988280905.1). Taxonomy (NCBI): domain Eukaryota; kingdom Metazoa; phylum Chordata; class Actinopteri; order Cypriniformes; family Leuciscidae; genus Pimephales; species Pimephales promelas. The sequence goes on along the minus strand of NC_142793.1, from coordinate 2,293,523 downwards.
AGAGTGTGTAATTGTATCATCAGTACGACCAGCTGAACTACGCACACAATACCAGAAACTAGGGGTGTAACGGTACATGTATTCGTATTGAACCGTTTCGGTTCGAGGCTTCCGGTTCGGTACGCATACAAACCGAACGATTGCTTGGACCATTTTTCCTGCCGGCAAAATTCGTGCTGACGCGGCCAACACAACGTTGCGCAACATAAAATGGCAAGCGTAATGAAAGCAGAACGAAACTGCGCTCCTCGTTATGTGCTTCACGGATCGTTTATCAGTTCGGACCAGCAACATCTGTGCAGCGCGAGCCGATCTCCATCAAGCAACACTGTTAACACACAGCGCTACGAGATCCGGTAAAGAAAACATTTGAATTCGCCACTGAGGTAATAACATCGCTGCGAGATCTAGTCAGTGAGAAGCATTCACATTTCTCCATTATTAACCGTAGATCTCTATTAGATCAAACAGCGCTGTCATGGAAACCAGGAGAAACATTGTGCCGTGAATGAACTAGTGATACTTTCGTCCACAGACCAGCAACATTTACCATGGATTTAATATCACTAACTGGAACCAGTTTGGCTGGAATGGTGAAATGCTTTCAAGTACTTCACACATCTTTTTCCAGCACTTCAAAATTCAAATATTATATAAATAAATATATATTTAAATGTTATTTTTAATGTGATGACCAAAACATTATTTGTTCATCCTTCAAAGTTGACCCCCATTTATAAACCTGAAAGTTTCAAGATCTAGGAAAACTCACTTATATAAAAATATTTTTTCTTTAAACAAATAGGAAATTTCTCTGGCATTTCTTTCTTTTTGCTGTATCGAAAACGTACCGAACCGTGACTTTAAAACCGAGGTACGTACCGAACCGTGATTTTTGTGTACCGCTACACCCCTACCAGAAACGCATCATATGTGTCTCTGTAATTCACTCTAAGCATTGTCAGGAGGAGTTGATGTCATTGTTTGGGACGATCCGGCTGATCCGTGTCTTTCTGACGCAGGTTTGGACTGTATTGTGTCAACACTTCTCTCTCGCTATTGGAAAATAATCTGTTTGCTCAGTTCATTAACTCCACTGTTCCATGCTCCGCTGCGGCACTAGTTTCTTACCTTCAAGTCAAAAGCTGAAAAAAGTCATTCATATTAATGAAAGTTTTGTTTAGCACGGCCACCAGTACGAATTTGAGATTGATGGCTACATTTTGGAAAGGGACAGTGTCGAAAGTGCAGGATATTTTCTTTTCTTTTTTTTTTTGGCCACAAAAATGAATTGAAAACCGAACAGAAATGTCAGACTTCTGCTCAGAGGTGTAATAACCATGTGAAAAGACTATATGAAGCTCACCCAGTGCTCCTGACTGATTCACTGAATGGCAGACGGGATGATTATTGTTGTTGTTGTGATGGTGGTTTAGCAGAACAAAACTCTTAAAATATTAATAATCTAAAAAAGAAAAATGGTTTGGGGGGGGGGGGGGGGGACTGTTTCATCTTAATTGTAAAACCTCAATCCATTTACTCTCTTCCCTGACTACTTTTGCTATCACAAAAAGTGGCAAAGAACAGCAATATAATATATAATTAAAAAATAAATAAATAAAATAATAATAATTCATGAATCCCAACCAGAATAAATCTATGTGAAATTTAGCTTTTTCCCTTTCAACATCAGAAATGCATTTGTTTTGTTTCCTGAAGAAAGTGTTTCGTTTTTAACCATTACTAAAAATGACAATAAAATTGACTTTTACTTTTAAAAACTGTTGTGCATAATTTAGTGATTGGGTATATTTTATGTGTGTGTGCGTAGTTTTTTCAGGATGTCTGTCTCTCAGCTTAGAGTCACTGGTGTGATAATGACTTTATTAAGGGAGACAGTCCTGAACCCTGATAATGAGAGACTGAGTGTTAGTCGTCTCTCTAACACCTTGTGTGTGTGTGTGTGTGTGTGAGAGAGAGAGAGAGAGAGAGAGAGAGAGAGAGAGAGAGAGAGAGAGAGAGAGTGTGTATGTTTGAGAGTGTGTGAGCACGAGTAAAGGAATTCTTCAGGACAGCAGCCCCAGTCTCGGAGTACAGGGGGTCTTATGAGACCAATTAGGGAGGAGTGTGCACTGGAGGAGAGTGCACACACACACTAGAGGAGAGAGCACCTGTCTTTGGCCTTATTAATCCACCTGTGTTCTGCTGGGCTTGACTGAGCTGAGCTGAGCTAGACTGGGACTCTGAGCTGCTCGCTGCCGTCCCAACACCTCCATTACACAGCAATCAGGTGCACTGATCACACACTAACTCCAGCACTAGCCTTAGAAGAGAGAGAGAGAGAGAGAGAGAGAGAGAGAGAGAGAGAGAGAGAGAGAGCTGCTGCTGCTTACTGCTTAGGATACTCTCAACACTGACTTCTTAAAAATAGCATGTCAAACGGTGCATTATGCCGTGATAAACTTTAAGTAGTACAATGCTTTCTTTTTTTGTTCGCAATAACCTTGTTTTGAGTGTTTGTTTGTTTGTTTGTTTTTAAATCTTTTCAACCATGACCAATTTTTATAATCTTGAAAATGGATTTTTAATCTGAATAAAATTTTTAGTAACACTTTGTTTTGAGGCGACATAGTTACATTGTACTTGCTCAAATATTAATTAACTACATGCACTTACTATAGAGTTACAGTAAAGGTTAGGTTTAGATTTAGCTACTTGTAATTATACATAATTTACTGTTATTAAGTACATGTAGTAATGTGTAACTATGTTACCTTAAAATACATCACCAAGTGCAATGCAAAGTGTGGGATGCAGTGGAGTAAAGTGTGGGATGCAGTGTTGTAAAGTGTAGGATGCAGTTGTGTAAAGCGTGGGTTTGCAGTGCTGTAAAGTGTGGGATACAGTGGTGTAAAGCGTAGGATGCAGAGCTGTAAAGCATGGGATGCAGTGGTGTAAAGCGTGGGATGCAGTGCTGTAAAGTGTGGGATACAGTGGTGTAAAGTGTAGGATGCAGTGGTGTAAAGCATGGGATGCAGTGCTGTAAAGTGTGGATTGCAGTGCTGTAAAGGTTGGGATGCAGTGGTGTAAAGTGTGGGATACAGTGATGTAAAGCGTGAGATGCAGTGGCGTAAAGCGTGGGATGCAAATGGTGTAAAGCGTGGGATACAGTGGTGTAAAGTGTGGGATGCAGTGGTGTAAAGTGTGGGTTGCAGTGGTGTAAAGAGTGGGATACAGTGGTGTAAAGTGTGGGATGCAGTGGTGTAAAGAGTGGGATACAGTGGTGTAAAGTGTGGGATGCAGTGGTGTAAAGTGTGGGATACAGTGGTGTAAAGTGTGGGATGCAGTGGTGTAAAGTGTGGGTTGCAGTGGTGTAAAGAGTGGGTTGCAGTGGTGTAAAGTGTGGTTTGCAGTGGTGTAAAGCGTAGTAGGATGCAGTTGTGTAAAGCGTGGGATGCAGTGGAGTAAAGTGTGGGATGCAGTGTTGTAAAGCATGGGATGCAGTGGTGTAAAGCGTAGGATACAGTGGTGTAAAGCGTGAGATGCAGTGGTGTAAAGCGTGGGATGCAAATGGTGTAAAGCGTGGGATACAGTGGTGTAAAGTGTGGGATGCAGTGATGTAAAGCGTGGGTTGCAGTGGTGTAAAGCGTAGTAGGATGCAGTTGTGTAAAGCGTGGGATGCAGTGGAGTAAAGTGTGGGATGCAGTGTTGTAAAGCATGGGATGCAGTGGTGTAAAGCGTAGGATACAGTGGTGTAAAGCGTGAGATGCAGTGGTGTAAAGCGTGGGATGCAAATGGTGTAAAGCGTGGGATACAGTGGTGTAAAGTGTGGGATGCAGTGGTGTAAAGTGTGGGTTGCAGTGGTGTAAAGCGTAGTAGGATGCAGTTGTGTAAAGCGTGGGATGCAGTGGAGTAAAGTGTGGGGTGCAGTGTTGTAAAGGTTGGGATGCAGTTGTGTAAAGCGTGGGTTTGCAGTGCTGTAAAGTGTGGGATGCAAATGGTGTAAAGCGTGGGATAGAGTGGTGTAAAGTGTAGGATGCAGTGGTGTAAAGCGTGGGATGCAGTGCTGTAAAGTGTGGATTGCAGTGCTGTAAAGGTTGGGATGCAGTGGTGTAAAGCGTGGGATACAGTGGTGTAAAGAGTGAGATGCAGTGGTGTAAAGCGTGGGATGCAAATGGTGTAAAGCGTGGGATACAGTGGTGTAAAGTGTGGGATGCAGTGGTGTAAAGTGTGGGTTGCAGTGATGTAAAGCGTGGGTTGCAGTGGTGTAAAGTGTGGGTTGCAGTGGTGTAAAGCGTAGTAGGATGCAGTTGTGTAAAGCGTGGGATGCAGTGGTGTAAAGTGTGGGATGCAGTGGAGTAAGGTGTGAGTTACAGTGGAGTAAAGCCTGAGGGAGGGGGATTATGGTGTGGGGTTGTCTTTCAGGGGTTGGCCTTGGCCCCTTAGTTCCAGTGAAATGAACTCTAAATGCTTTAGCATACCAAGACATTTTGGACCATTTCATTCTGCCAACTTTGTGGGAACAGTTTGGGAACGTACCCACCAGTGCACAGAACAAGGTCCATAAAGATATGGATGAGGAGTTTGGTGTGGAGGAACTTGACTGTGTGTGTGCTGCAGATCTATTTAAGAGATGAATTGGTGAATCGTTTTTGAATGGTCCGTTGCAATGAACTAATTCTCAAAGTGTTACAGCCTCACTAATAAAAGGGGGTGTGAAGATAAAAATATAATTTCTTAGTTTTTCTCCTTTGATTTGGGCTGAAATATGAGCACGTGTGTATGTGGCACAGTCACCGGCCCATTATTAAGCCACTTTCAGATACCGCACTATCAAATATCATCAAATTGTGCCTTCAGCCATACTTTAGCATATTCCCTTGGAAAGAATATAATGACGTGAAGTGAAGGAGAGAGAATGAGCCGAGGGTTTTTTGAAGTGGACACAGGTGCAGAGGATGAGAGACTTTTAAGCTCCTTTATCAAACCCCAAAGACCTGCAGTCACAACCAGACCGGACTCTTTTTTTTCCTGACTTTCTTTATTCCGGTGACCTGCAGTCATTACCTTCCGTGGAAATGAATGAGCAGGGTTAAATAGCTGCCAATTTCTTCCTCCTTCAAAGATCTTTGAGAGCGGCGAGTACGCCCAATAAACCCACACCCCTCTTATGTTTTATTCAGCTCATTTCAGAGCGCCGCCGAACGCCCGGCTTTAAGCTGATTCTCCGATTCATTTTAAATCCCGTCGGCATGCAAAAGTTCTCCTCTTTTTTACAGCCCCTCGTTTTAATGAATAGATGTCCAATAAGGACTTTTATTGTCTTAGCATATGTTGCTTTTATTAGCTGAAAATAATTACGTTCTTCGGATCACCTCGGAAGTCCTTCTGAAAGATAAAAACCAGATAGTTTCACAGTGGCTGCACAAGTCCTTCCGAGTCCAATCGTTTTCCCCCTGGGTGCTCCCTGTCCTAATACCCCCTCCCTTTCCATTCCCGTTCCCGGTCCAGCCCCCGCCTCCCTGGACTGACACACGCTCCATCTTATGGGGAAGCCGGTCCACACCGAGGCGATGGTGTTCTCCTGGAGAGACTCCTGAATGATTGCCACTTGAACTGTGTTTATTTCCCAACCTGCTCCATTTGTCAGACTGTGTCCGATTTCACTTTTCTGGGTTTCCGTGTTTGCTCTGAGTCGAGACCGCCGGCACTTTATTCTGAAAGGAGAGGAGGCTCTTTCACAGTGATTGGCCATTACTTACACCGCTGTGAACTCAGACTGAGCGTGAGACACCCTCTTCCCTTCTGCCTGCCTCTCTTTTAGTGGTCAGGATGAGTTTCTAGTGTCTCGGTGACTGTCAGATCGGAAAGCCAGAGTTTGACCTGAAAACCCTCGTATCCAGAGAGGACCAAGAGGCTTGTGTGGGGGGTGTTGTCCGGTTTGCCCCTGCTGATGCATCAAAAGGATGTATTTTCAAGAAATAACCTTTAAATCAGTGTTTGTTAGGGTGTCACATGTGCTCCTGAGTAATAGATAGGAGTTTAACTTTTGAACCTGGAACTTTCTTTTAGGGTTTAAAATCCAACTTTTTATGCTTGTGTAAAAGTTGTCCATAAATAAAAACATTGGCGATGACATTTTTATATATATATATATATATATATATATATGAAGAGTTCAGATCCAAAAGCCTCTAAATGCCATTTGAAATTTTCTTCTAAAATGACCATTTTTATCAAGTTTGTATATTTAAGTTCAGTAATTTCACTTAAATGACAATTAATAGGTAATCTTCATTGCCATTTAAGTGAAATTACTGAACTTAAATATACAAGTTTGATAAAAATGGTCATTTTAGAAGAAAATTTCAAATGGCATTTAGAGGCTTTTGCATCTGAACTCTTCATATATATACTTTGTATATTATTCAGTAATCCACTGCAGTTTCCAACTGAAATGAACACTAGAGGCAGTAAAACACCAACAACTTTTCTTATTTTTCACACAAATTATGATAACAGGACAGATTATTGATTAGTAGTTTCTTGCACAATAGTTATGTTTTAACATCAAAACACTTTAACCATAATTCATGATTTGTAAACTAATGCATTTTGACATTTGAACCACATAATCAGCTCCATATGTGCCGTTTTCTCTTTGCACTTGTGATTTGGTAGTCCTGTGAAACGTGATTCGTGATAGAGAAAAAGCTCAAAGACTTGGCATTGTTACCCGGCGAATGTGTTTTATCTCATATGTGCTTGTATTAACACTATCGGTTGGGTTCGGAGTATGGTTTAGTGTTGGTACATTATTTTCAAGCATGATTTTAACCTTTCCGTGCCATGATAAATATTGCCAAATTCACATTTATCTGTTTAGGATGAAATTCCTACTATAGCAATAACATACTATAATTTTTCTGAAATGTAAAAAAAAAAAAGAGCTTGGCTTTTTTAATGATTATAAAAACTTTTTTAGAATAACATATACTTATTGATCATGCAATTTCAGAGGTGTTTATTAAAAAGATAATAGAAAATGTCATCATTCCACACCCATATGACTGACTGACTTCTGTAAAACACGAAAGGAGACGTTTTGAGAAATGTTCACACCGCTCTTGATCAGGGCCTGTCAAGAGTTTAAAAAAAAAACAACAATTCCAAATTTCCCAAAAGCTAAAGAATTAAATGCGTTTTAAGAGTAGATTTACGTCCAATGGAGGATCAGACCCGTCATGATACGGGAGAGCAGTCCAAATTGCCCTGAGACTGCGACACCGGGACACTTTAAGAGCATGCGATTGGACGATCGAAGTGCCCTAGCAGGACAGCATGGCACAAGAACATCACCAGTGTTGTGCAAGTTACTTCCAAACTGTAATACATTAGGTATTACTTGTTACTGTTATTTAAAAGTAATTCATTACCTTACAATATTACTGTCCCAGAATTGTAATGCGTTACATTACTCATGTATTACTTTTGAGTTACTTTCACCAAAATAACTAAGTAGAACTTAACTTTCGGGCTGTAACGATATGCAATATGAAACCGAAATCGCGATTCGCCACATCCACAAACCTACAGAATCGCGACACACCTCTTCCAACTCCAGCGTTATTCTCCTTACTGTCCATATCCAATGCTGCCTTCTTTAAATTAGGCTATTAGTATTATTTGAAGTTAACATTATAAAATACGTAGACCTACACCAAAAAACTATTTGAGGATAAATTATTTAAAATTGGGGAAGTCCAGCATTATGGACATGACAAATAAAAATTCTCAGAAAATTCATGTATTGAAACGTATATAGGCTATTTCCTTAAAGGACTCCAGACATTAGACAAATATCAGTCTATGTTTTATTTTTATTATTAGGGAAAAGACACACATTCATGCGTGACAAAAAAAATAATTGTAATTACACTGCGCAATTAAGTGTAATTGGCTCTCCAGTCTCCATAGAACTTAAAATATTCATTTTATTTTAGTTTTCGTGTTCATTTATGAGGAAAAAACAATGTTACAGACGTGACCGCACTGAACTGGCACTAAAAGACTGATTTTAAACTTTCACATAGTCTGTTGCCTTTAAGAAGTAAAAGCAGACAATACACTGTAATACAAGCCTCACTAAACATGTAACGAGTAAAATATTACTGAAAATTGATTAGTAATGCCTTACACTACTGCGTTACAGCAAAAAGTAATATGTTACTGTAATGTATTACTTTTGTAATGCGTTACTCCCAACACTGAACATCACTAACACACATATACAAACAAAAGGATCTTAAATCAACTGTGAACTTAATGGGAAGCCAGTGAAGGGATGCTGAACCAGGAGAAATATGATCCCTCTTTCTAGACCCAGTCAGAGAAGATTGAGGAGAGTCGCAATAGTCCAATCGTGACGTCACAAATGCATGAACTTCTACATCTCAGCTTGAAAGAGATTGTTCAATTACGCAGTAGAACTTAAATGGAAAAAGCTTCTTCTAATAACAGCACTCATTTGTTTATCAAAAAAGAGTGAGGGGTCAAAGGTCACTCCGGGGTTCTAGTTTGTTTGCATACGCCGGTTGAGAGAGGACATCCCACAGTTAAAACATTATTGATGTCATTTACACATTCAGAAGGTCATTGTGACTATAAATTTCAAAATTCTGATAAATAAAGTCATAATTGCGTGATAAAAAGGCTTCATATCATGCAATTATGAGTTTATGTCTCCCGATTGTGTGAAATAAAGTCAGAAATGTGAGATATAAACATGCAATTCTGAGAAAAAGTCGCAATGACGTTTTTTATAGTTTAACCAGTTGCGGAAACGCCCATTGACTGTCATCGTATGTTCAATTATTTGCGTTCCATGTAAAACATTTACATTTATCTGATTCGATATTAATAAATGTTGTGGTTTACGGAATACTTTCACTGAAATATGATCAGTGTGCGCACCTCGCCAGCGCCAGTGTTATTACTCGCCCGGAGAGAGTGAGAATGGGTTTGTGGGAATGGGCTCCGGCATCAGGAGAACGAGACTCGGGGGAGAACGAGGGCGCCTTTCCCCATTCCATTACACACAGGCCTCGCCGTAATGAAGGCGCTTTTAATAGGATTTAATGCGTGTGGCGGGGCAAGGTCCTGCTACCTTATGGCCCTGACAAAAGAATACGAGAGTGTAATCATCAAGCCTCATTCACTGAGAGAGAGAGAGAGAGAGAGAGAGATGTCCAGTTTCCATCGTTCTCCTTGTATCATCAGTCGGTTCTGAGCGGTTCGCTCTGCGTCTCCTCCTCATCATACGTTCAGGTGTCTGTCTTGGATTTTGAATTACACATTGTATTATGTGTTTTAGGGTCTAAACGTAACAGAACGTGTGCTGGCAGAAGGAGGGACTGGACTGAGAAAACAAACCATTATCAGTTTAAACTGAAGCATCCAGTGATCGTGGATCTCGACATGCAACAGGAATCATGTTTCCTGATTTATATGAGGCTGATTTACACGCCGGGAAACACAAAGCACTTTTGCATGTGAACGCTTCATATAAATACAATCACGATGTGATCACTATATCAGTGTTTTATACATCATCATATCGTCCAGCCCTAAAACTGGTGTAGTTTTCTGTCAGTGTTCATTTAAAAACAGTAAAGTTTGGTTTGGTAATATTTAGTTGTGATTTCACCCCATAATTCAGCATAATGACACGGAGGCAAAGTCCAGTTGTTTATATTTATTCATTTGCTTCTCTGTAAAAATACACACGTCAAATGTAGTTATTCAGTCGATCTCAAAGCTCTTTCCCGTGTGTGTGACCGCATCACTCTAGCCGACGGTGACGTCACACACACTGGGTCTGACTCAGATTGGTGGAATATTGTGGTCTGACCTCCATTTTGCCTTGACCTCCAGGTGTCGTCCTGTCTAGATGTTGTCTGCCCGTCCGTGCGTTTGCTCCACCGCTGTGTACATTAGAGAGAGAGCGATGGTTTAATCCAGCCCCCGCGCTCTGAAAGGGCCATTATTCCTGTGTTTTTCGGGCCACGGGCCGCAGAGGTGTGTGTGCTGAGAGTTTGTGGAGTGTGTTTTGTGGTGTAAATCCTCTCTCCGGCGGTTCATTGGGCAGAGAGAATGGCAGTGGCTCTGTTGACTCTTTACCCAGTGTCCCGCTCACAGCTGGCCAGAGCACGCTCAGATGAGCTGTCGGCTCCGAGAGAGAGAGACACTGAATGCTAAGGTAAACACAAAGAGAGAAAAACAGATGGAGAGAGAGAGAGAGAGATGAATGGGGGGAAACTCAATGTTGGGTGTTTTGGGATAGAGATGTGTCGTTTGGATTGAGGAGGTACTGTTGGAAACTCAAGATCTGCTCTTTTCCACACAAAATGTTGTTTTAATAAAGCAAGTATAATATCCACTGCTTTATTTCCACTAGAAGCTGAGTTCAGTTCCTGCCTTCAACCTAAATTATATTAAACTGAAACTATATAAATATTTACAGTGCACTTGGTTAATATAACAGCCCGCACTCTAATGTAGTTTTATTTTGTTTAATAATTTATTTTATTTTTTTAATTTTATTTAATTGAGCTTCTAGTATCAAGTATAGCAATCTGCACTCTAATGTAATTTTACTTTATTTTTACATTTTATTTATATATTTTTAATTTAAATTAATTTCATTTTTCATGATATATATATATATATATATATACAACATGTATTATATATATTATATAACATGTATAATATAGATCTTTTCTTTGTCTTTTTCTTTTATTAACATACATTTAGGCTAAAGGTCTTATATAACTTTGCACCACAACATAGCTTTTTAATAAATAAATTATATTATTTTCTAGATTATTTTCTAGCCTTTTCATTAAATCTACAAAATAAAAAATGAAAGGAAGTACATGTGTAATAATTAAAATGTAAACATAATTTATGCCAAAATTGTAATTTAAGCTATAATTAAAAGGTTTGGTGAACTGGTAAAAAAAAATATATATTTTTTTACTATGTAACAACAGGGTTATTACAATTTGTGTAAATAATAAGGACAAGGAAATATATAACTGACCTGCTAATGTCGCTTCCTGTGTGTTTGAAGTTGCATCTAATTGTTTTAACCCTAAAATTCTGTATAAATGTGGGCAAAATAGTTTTGATTTATTTTTAAAAAATACTTCCCTTGATCTGAGCGGTACAAGACTTGGCTACTTTTCCTAAGTTTGCCTCCTGAACACACACAATTTTTTTGACTCAATTCTACAATGTTAAGTGGGTGAAAAAAAAACCCTCCTTAATCTGGCATTTGGGTCAAAAATGGGCACCCATAGAAATGAACTGTAATTTAGAGTATTCTAAGATAAGCCAAAATAAGACACCAGGTGACAGTCACTTAGCTCTAAGAACTTATTGGAATGATATTTTAATGTAGTTAAAAAAATTAAAACACATAAAAATAAGCATAATTTACATAGAAAATATGGTACATTTTGAAGTAAATAAATAAAACAAAATAAAATAAAAAAACACCCTAAATGGATATACAAAACTTTATCAAAGACAGTGATATAACATTTATAATAAATAAAACTTAGGATCACACCTGAGTCCTCTGTGCCCACATTCGTCCACAATTACAGGATTAAGGGCTATAAAGTGAATACGGTTTGAGGGTTAAAGCACAGTTCGGAAATGTGGCGTAATTGTTTGTAAAGTATCGGGACAGTAATCAGTCCCGTGTCTCGGAGAGGGCCAGGTCTGTCACGGCAATGCTCCTCCACAGAGGGTTTGAGGGGAATTACTCCTCCTGGCAGACGGCCAAAAGATTGCCGTCTATTGTCAATTTTAGTGTTGAACTATGGGAAATAATTACGTGGCACATTGATGAAGAGTCACTATCAGATCGAACTTTGCTGAACATTCCTAATTGGAAAACACACGCCAATTAATGGCAAAGAACCGAAACACTAAACATCTTGTTACAATGATTATTTATTAAATTTAAAATATCTTTAGCACAGATTAAAAATCAGACACCTGCAACTATCATGGTGGTCATGAATTGCAAATAAACATTCCTAAAAAACCAGTCGCTCTTCCTCCACCGGATCCATGATCTCCTTCGTAGAATAGTCTCTGGGTTTGTTGTAATGTACAGGGGATTGCATAGGGCTGAGGCAAAGCTGAGCGCAATACTCACGTCCACCACTGCATGGCCATGACCTGCGACACACACAACCAGCCTTGCGTTTGGCTGTTACAGTCAGGAAACCAGGATACACTTCATAACTGACAATAAATACCAATAAAATACACATAATTATGAAGGTTCTGAGCATATGAGGTTTGGTTTTGAAATGTAGGTCCATCCTGACGATAATGTGTTTGCCTCAACCCTCGTACACAAACGTCTGAAGGATAACAAGAAACATGGGAAAAACAGTGGGAATGACAGCCAGATCAAACCGCTTATACCCAAATAATCAAATAAAAAGCACAATTTCTCACATCCGTTTATGAGATCATGTTTATTCGACCAATCGTTTTTTTTCTTAATTCAGTTTTTTTTTAGCACATGCCATATGCGATTTTGATTATAAAAGTACCTGAAACAATTGCTAGAGTGTCAGCATGCATAGCTGTTGGATATTTACAGATGTATGTACAACACAGCGGAGGAGGACGATCTCTCACGACAATGTCTTCTACTTAGTGCATGCAGTTCAACAACAGAGGGATATTACTGAGGTGATCAGATCCTGATGCTCCCGATACTGGGAGTGAGTGTGTGTGTGTGTGTGTGTGTGTGTGTTGGAGAAACTACAGTACATGGGAGAAGGTTCACGCCCGGTTACTAACGTCTGCCAACTGGAAACCCTCAGCCGGCTCTGGACTTTAATACTGATGGTAAAAGAGGAGTCGAGTCACGATTTGTACACTAATCACCAGGGGTGAGCGAGCAAAGACGTCGTAGGGAACATGAAACACGCGTTTATCAAAAGAAGCACGCTTACACTACACTCTAACCAGACACTATGAACATTTTCCATGTTAAATATACAATTATGCGGAGCAGGTTTTTAGACCAATGAGATTTGACGATGGGCGGGGCTTCCCATCACAAAACCAAGCAAGGAAAAGTCCTATTGTTTTATGATATCATCTCCATTAGTTATTGCTGAACAAAACTACTTATTTGGATCTGTCTGCGTGAGGTTTCATATTGAACATTGCCTTTGAATACAGGAAGACGTTATTTCTTATTGCAGGACTTCTGAGATAATGGAAGTATCTTGTGTCCATTTCTGGCCTTTGTTTCTTGCTTTATATTTAAAAGAGGATGCATGTGTTGCTCTTTGTTTGTCTCTGCTTTGGTTGTCAGTATTGCTGCAAGAATGATCGAACCGTTCTGATATGGTTCATTTAGGTATTGAATACTTCAGGTTGTTGCCCAAATCCAGAACAGCAATGCTAACTATATAATTGTGCATAGTTAGCATCGTGTTTATCAGTTGCTTGTCTTTTGATATTGCCGTCAAATGTCACGTGTCCAATTAATTCATGGATCACTTAGAAAAAACCCAACATACCTCATCCCCATCTTTGGAAAAAACATGGAACAAACACACATTTTGTACGACACACAGTTGGGATGTCACTAAAGTCTTGGGTCCTGAACCAGAAGCCCTGCTTTAACTGATCGCTATCTAATGCGTTTTATCATCGGTCCAAAAGGGCCGTGAGGGTCAAGCGCCGGGAGCTTCGGCATAACGGCAATAAGATCCATGTTCTCTTATTCAGTCTGACAATCCAATCTCCCACCGCTAAATACACCAAAGCGGGAGGCTCATGGTTAGAAACCCTATTATTGTCCCACTGCTGACGGATAAAGGAAACGGTGTTCCAGTCTACAGCCTCGATGGATCAATCGCAGATCTATATTTAGTGGAGGTGCATCTGAGAGAGCTTGATGGGAATGTATTCAAAGTTCTAATAAAGCACATGTACTAAACCCCAACTGAACAATCAAGCCGACGGTATGGCGAGCATATCCGAGTCGGGCTGTAATTCAGATGGCGATTACTGTAATAGTCTCCTAAGCTAACCGCTAGCTCTGTTTCAGTTGGCGGCTCTTAAATGGGGCTGCTGGGATTTAACCATGTGTTCTCCTTGCATCTCACATCCGCTAGGAAGACTTTGGAAATGGGCTAAAGCGCATTTGGATGTGGCTTCGTGTTCATCTCAGCCCATTGTTTGGCTAAGGGACGGCAGCGCGCTAGCCAGCGCTGAAATCGCACTCCACATCCATTAGCGCTGGTAATCTCAGTCACGCTAGTCTTCACAGTGTGTCATTACAGAAGGCATTAGCAGAGCCAAGTAGCGTGATGCAATAGAGCTTGAGAGGAGTGTATTAGCGTTAACTTTGAGCTGTCGGGCACTGTATTCTAATCAAGGTGAGGCGACAACAAGGACACGTGAAGAACATGACGTTTTTTTTAAGAGAAAACCCCTTCTTGAACTAGCCTGAGGTTTTTTGCCAGACACCAAGCTGGTATTCAGTGGTAAACCAGATGCGAGACCAGCTAAACCACATCAGGCTGTTTTTGTTGGCTAAAATAAAAAGTTTGTTTCAGCTTTAGCTTTGAAGTTGTAAAATATTGGGGCATTATGAAAATCTATATCCCGGGTTTGGATTTCAGAGCACATTTGTTATTCCTAACGAGCTAATCGAAAGCTACGAGGCATTTTGGGTAATTTGCTCAATCAGAACATCACCTTAATAGCCAGGGAAATATTTTCACACAGCTTTGAACGAGTGCAAACTCTTTTTTTTGTGCATGTAACGACGTTAAATGCAATTACAAGAGCAGTGCATCTTTGCATATTGACTCGCCGCGTAGGGTTCGCTAGAGGGCTTGAGTGACATTTTTCTGTCCTTTCATATTCCCAGCTTCAAATATGTATTAACTTATCACTGCACAAGCAGGTAAGACTCCGGAAAGATCCATCCTTTTGATGTCATGTTTATTGCCGCACTAACCAAAGCAACATGCAGCATCTGTGTACTTCAAAAGACGCTCGGCCCGACACACACACACACACAGAAAAACACACAAACTAGAGTTAAATGGGGATGAGCGCACTGAATATCTGACTACAGCCTTGGCTTTCTTCCTGCAAGTTTGTGTGTGTGTGTGTGTGTTTCTAACAAGCGTTCTGTCGCAGTCTTTGCCAGCTTGAGCTACAGCTGTTGATTTGGCTCCTTAAACGAGCCAATGTCTTTGTACTGTTGCGCTCGTGTGTGTTTGCGTTCTGTTTAAAGAGTTGGCCATCGGTGTAAACGTCTGCCAGGCGATCTCCTAAACGTTGGCCTGCGCTTTTTTTTCAGATCTGAGACGCTCCTGCACTATTTGAAGATAAAGCGTCCGTCCATTTCATGTGCGTCTCACAGAAGTTAACTTCCCGCAGAAGTCGTGTGTGAAGTAGCGCAGAGGAGGGACATAAAAAACCAGTCTGGAAACGTTTGAACCGCACGTCGGCTCTAATTCTGTCTGACATGTTTTTCTTCAGCCAGTTGAAACACCCGGGATAGCCGACCGTCCCCAACAATTAGACTCTGATCAGCCGTGCGGAAAAGTGCAGAGCATCTGTGAGACGTGAAGAGTCATTTGTTTTGGTGTAAACAATCAAACCCGAGGGCACAAACCAAATAAACCCTAAAAGAGGCTTGACCGGGGGGCGTACATGTTGTGTTTCAGATGCGAACGACTGATTTTGATGGGTTTTTTTTAACGTTAGGGTATGAGGATGGAATTGACAGACTGGCTTTTAGACCCTGGCTGAACACCAAGACAATCCTAAACTATTAAAGCTAATTAAAGAAGAAGCTAACAACAGAAAGCTAGTTTGGTGCTAATAACACACTTTAAATTCACACACCTCTTGGAAAAATGATTCCAGCAATCGCTTCCTTACTTACACTGAAAACGATCACCGTCACCAAATTTGAACTCGCCAAATGGTCTGTGTCACTTTTGTCTCCTAAGATTGACAAATCTCATTGAAAACGAACGACTTCCAGTTGCTTTGTTTGCTGTGAACCGCTGTCAGTGCGAACGGCCCCTGTATGCGCTACAGAGGATACTGGGATTTGGGTTGTGTGTCTCCAACCTGTCTTAGTGTCTTTCAATTTGATATCTTTGTGCTGGATCCCTTTTTTAAGATTTAAATGTGTGTGTGTGTGACGCCTTCTCCAGCAGTGACAGAAAGTCCCAATTGACTCAGTGACATCCAGAAATCCCTTTGACATGAGATGAATGGACAGTTTTGGCAGGCTGCCCCACAGTCATCTTTACAAGACTTCCCCAAAGCGCTGCCTTTCTGCTATGTACAGTATCTACAACTATACGGTTTGTGTGTGTTGATCATTGTCTGTGATTCTTGGCAGGTGTACAAGAGATATACAATAAACCTGCCACTTGAGTGCTTCTCAGTTCAAGTTTCTGAGATATTATATCCTGTTTTTCCTACTTATGGAGTAGTGCATGTCATTGCTATTGTTCTCCGCGGTTTTCCTGCTAACCTTTGAGTGGATTCAGACAGCGCGAGGATTGAGTCCGGCTTCAAAGCTTTTATAAAACTCGCCAGAATTGAACACCATTAACCAGCTCATCTTGGTGGTTTCTAGACTAGTATTTGGCAGGTACCTATATGACAGCATGCAGATTGTTGACAACCATTGTACAAGTACAACAGGAACTCCAATTGAACAAGCCCACAGTCTGTCCCATGGTGTCTTCTGGACCGGCGGGGGAGGGGGGGGGGAGCAAGTCTCAGATGGTTAGAGGTGTCTTTGGTATTGCCGCGTCCCAGTCGCAAAAGTCTTTAGCCGGCAAGTTTGCTCACACTGCTTCAGTTTATTCTGATGTTTTTGTTTCTGTTTCCACAGCAACAGGGCGCGGCCACTACGGTGTACTGCGCCGTGGCTCCGGAGCTGGAGGGAATCGGAGGGATGTACTTCAACAACTGCTTCCGCTGCTTGCCCTCTCCGCAGGCCCAGGACACCGCCGCCGCCCTGAGCCTGTGGGAACTCAGCGAGAGGCTCATCCAGGAGAGATCCACACCCCCCTCAGGTGTCCGGACCATGTGACCCCGCGGGGTCGCCTACACGGACGCAACGGCTACGTGGAGGATTCAGGCATTGGGTAATCATTGATTGAAGGGGCAAAAACGATGAGAAGATGCAATTCTAGACTGTACAAGGATGTTGGCGAGCAAGCCCGGAGGTTATCTGAGAATCGGAAACTAGAACCACACGGGCCGGGACTTCTACAGCTGATAAAGAGATGCAGGGAGACAGCGAGAGATTCAATTCAATTGTGTCTCAAAGGCGTAGTCACTCAATCCTGCATTAGGCTTTAACTAGGTCTAGATCACTCTATAAATGTCTCCTTAACAAGCAATAATGTTTGAAACGTCTTTATAAGGGGTCTATGTGGTTTAAATGGATGTTTACGGCATACAAACACTCATCTGCTCGGAGATCAATGTCAACCTTTACGTCTGTACAGATAAAAATGTTGAATAAATGTAACGGCCGCGTAACCTACAAAGACATAATGCAGGAAATGTACAATTTGTGAACTATTTACAAACATGGTGTTCTCACATTGCTAAGAATAAGCCTGTATTGATATCCTGTACACAATATACACAAGCTGCTGTTTTGACCCCATCTGGCTGGATCCTCCCCACCATCTTTTATAAAACGCTGGGCTTAATGTCGAAGAACAATAAAACAGCATCTGGTACGAGAACCGGAGGGCTGACGGTGGTAGAGACACAGAAAGAGTTTGAGTCCATGTGGTGTGGAGATATCTGGTGGAAGTTCCTTTTATTGTCCGGATTGCATCATCAAACATGCAGGGATGTTTCAAGGCTTTCCTAATTTGTTTTTCATTGTTGGCGAGACATCTGACAGTAAAATCAGGGTAGAGTCAGTAGAAGGGGATTGTGGGTAAGGCTGAGGAATGGCACTCAGGTTGATAAAGGGTTTCTGATTTCTCTCAATCCTCTGTCATCTTCCTTCTCCTAATCGTTGTCTTCATCAGGGGTGGATTTTGGAGAGGTTGTGCTTTGTGGCAGTCTAGGAGCCGTGGGTCACCCTAAGCCAGAAGCGTTCCAGTGTTACACTGTCTGAAACGAAAGAGAAAATCAATTTAAAAATTGATACAAAAAACAGGATTGTATGTAGTCATAGCTGCAAATTAGTAATTCTCAGTGCTATTTATTTTGAATAATTAATTTCAATTAAAAAATATATTTTGTCTTCTTCACATCTTATAAATATAATCTTATAAATATAAATTTACATCTTACAGTATATTTTTTTCGGCCTTAAAATAGCACTGAGAAATCGGATTCATTTTCAAGTTCAAAAATATGTTTCATCTATTAATTTTAGTCAGATTTTAGTCAGTCCCTGTGTGACATTTTTTTTCTACAACTTTTTGCTACCTACTAAAAAGTTAGTTAAATATCAATATTGATTGAATCAGCTATTGATCAAACACACATCACAGCAATTATCTTAAAATGAAGTGATTTAGATATGCTTTGAGAATTTGTTTCAACAAAATTAATAAAAAGAAAACTAGGGCTGTGCAAAAATTAATTGCGATTAATCGCATCCAAAATAAAAATATAATTGTGTGTGCTGTATATAATTATTTTGTTTATATAAATACCTATGCATGCATGTATATATTTAAGAATTATTTGCGCTTAAATTCTGTATATATATATATAAATAATACATAATCTAAATATTTTATATATGAATAACACATTTTCTTAAATATATACATGCATGTGTGTGTATTTATATATACAAAATAATTATATACAGCACACACAAATATATTATGTAAACACAGACTTTTATTTGGGATGCGATTAATCGCAATTAATTTTTGCACAGCCCTAAAAAGAAAAATAAACACAGCTTACAGTGGACACTGTTTTACACACTACATGCAATTGTTATTTTCAGTGGTGAACACTGTGGAAAAACTAAAATAGCAAGAGTCTTTTATATTACACCAGGGATTTAAACCAAGAAAGTCTCCTATCGTGAGTCAGGGGTGAGCGAGTTTCCCCCGAGTGACATAAGCTGAACCCTTCTTCGCCTGTGTGTTTAGTGAGGCTTTGACCATGACCCGGAACAACTCCATAAACAAACCGCCTGTCACATGCATTACTCACTCCAACAGAGTAATTGACACATCAAGAAACCAATCATAAAAGAGACCTGTCCCGCCCTTTCACGCTTGTGCGGCCAGTGAAATCAATATAGATAAGAGCGTCTTTCCACAGCAGAAAACCAGACGGCATTTCAACACGTGCGTCACAAACGAAACATGCTAAAGTTGTACAAAATATAAGCTTGATCAGTTCCCAGCATGTGAGTTGAAGAGCTGGTTGTGTAATGCTCAGAGTACATTCTCTCCTGCACAAACAGGGTTGCGTAATGTACATGTAGACAGTGTACCCTTCTCCGTGCAGGTGGCCTATCTGTGTTTGCTCCCACACACACTCTATAAGGAGACCATGATGCAATGCAGAAATTGCACACACATGGATTGGGGTACGATACCAAAAGACGGACGAGGTGTTCCCAGTCTTCCATGGTGCATCCAAGGGAAAAAGAGGTTGTCTGAAAATATGCTGCTCATAAACAAACAGCTTGTGTATTGTGGAGTTGAGCGTGTGTGGGATTGGAGGTGGGGCGGCGCTCTATTTCTGGTTGCACTCAGTCTCTTCCCTGTTCTCGCTTTCTTTCTTGTTCTATCTGTTCTCTCCAGAGAGGTAGAGAGGTAGAGGCAGTAAAAGTGTCACCGTGTAATGAATGGGCCCCCGGTGGAGGGAGAGAAAGAGAGTTGGGGGGAGGAAGAGGAGAGACTGGTTGTTATTTGTCTGAGATTGAGGGAGGATAGCTAATGATGTGAGGCATGTAAACCTGAAGTGGCACTAAAGCATTTGTGTGTGTGTGTGTGTGTGGGAACCAGTGGGACCGTCCCAGTCCTGGATAACGGGAGATAAAGTGGGAACACAGATGTAGTGTTTCTGGGCCAGCCAGGTGTCACATACGGTATTGTTTGCAAATGTCTGAACATAGATAGGAAAGCTTTCAGTTGCACAGTCTCAACAAGGGTACCACTCCGCAAGTCCTTTCCAGGGACACCGGAGCCAGAGGGATACTTGTAGTCCACATCCTCGTTGTCTGGTTTTATGTTTAGTGACTGTTCTCTGGCACTAAAGCACATTTAAAACGGATAAAGGTACCGACGGCTTATCCCTAAGGCAGAAGTCTTATCCTGGTGTCTATCTACTAAGAGCGGTAGATCTGCACTTGATCTCTGCATTGGGGCGGAAGTGGCTCAGTGGTTCAAGTAGGTTGTCTACAAACCAGAAGGTTGGTGGTTCAATCCCCGGTTCCACCTGACCAAATGTTGAGGTGTCCATGAGCCAGACGCCTAACCCCAGCTGCTCCCGACGAGCTGGATGGCGCCTTGTATGACTGACACCGCCGTCAGTGTGTGAATGGGTGAATGTGGGGTAGCCACATTCCATTAGGTCTTTCATAGGTCATTAGGTCTTTCATAGACCTAATGGCCACCAAAGCGCTTTGCATATTACCCCACATTCACCCATTCATACACCGACGGCGGTGTCAGCCAAGGCGCCATCCAGCTCGTCGGGAGCAGTGTCTTGCTCATGGACACCTCGACACTTGGTCAGGTGGAACCGAGGATTGAACCACCAACCTTTCGGTTTGTAGACAACCCACATGAACCACTTCCAAACAGAAAAAGCCACTGCCAATGGTGAACCACTGCCGCCCACCATTGGTGGCCATTGGGTCAATGAAAGCGCTATATAAATGCAGTCCATTTACCATTGAAGTCTATCAATCTCTCCACTCTGCTGATTTATCAAAGGTTACATGTTTTAGAGAAGTATCGTATTCCCACAAAGCAGGCCTTAAACACTTGGCAAAGATTGACAATCCCCTGACCTACAAAAAGGACACAAACCTTTTCTAAATGCGTCTTAAATGCACTGAGAACAAACAAACCCCAATAATAACATGCACTAAACGATGTTGACAGTGTGCCACAGGTGGCGTGACATCTGAGGTTTCTGCCTCAAGGTCTTCTGGAAAACTGTTGGCCCTGTGTTGGTTTCCATCCTCTTTACCCCCGGGGAAGTCTGGGTGGCAATCGTTTGGGTTTTATGACCCTTTTCTGCCTCCCCAGCAGAAGAAGCAAATGCTCAGCTGGGTCTAGACAGACGCTGGTGATATTGTTCTCCTCAAGGCATAGGTTGGCACACAACAAAAACAACAGTTTTGCCCCCAGAGTTGTGCCCCAATGATACATGGATACACTAGTTATTAAACAGATACATTTTTATTTGCCAAACTAGACTATATAAGACGTATATAATGGGGAACTAGCCATATGTTGAGAATCTACAAGGTATCTTTCGATAAGTCCCCCATCAGAGATTGATCAAGAGTGTGGTCAGGCTACGATAAGGCTACCAAAAAAAAAGATCTTATCCTCCCTTTAAAGCCAAAAAATTGTGAAATCCAAGCTTTCCTTTTCCCAAATCCTAGAGAGAGACTGCAAGAATGATCTCAATTGCTTCAATAGCCAAGAAGACCTTTGTGTCTGAGGCGGCGGAAGATTCATGAGTGGATGTTTTTCTGGTTTCTTCAATTGATCATTGTATTGGAGTCATTAGATAGTAAATCAATGCTTTTTCTTTCTGCACAACTGCGCCGTTTTTTTCTAAGGCCGGCCTTGATCCTCGAAACAAAAATGTATGTGCACCAACTCACAAATCCAGTTTGAATAATCTTTATATGACATACCCCCCCGCCCCTTACATTAATCTGCTATTTACATGTTTCGCATTCTTCGAGTACCTATTCCATAATGTTTTCTGTGTGCTTGTTTGGTTGGTACTATGCCATGATTATGATAAACATTTAGTAGCATGCTATATATCATAATACATCATCTACTTTGGTACTTTTTAGTGTGTCTAGTTTGAAATGACTGTCTGGTTGTGTGCAGCAAGAACACACGCATATATACCCAGATTTCCGCAGTCAAAAGTGTAATGTAAAGAACTTCGGTGTTACTGATATGGCCATGAGCATTATACGGTCCCCTCCAGGACAGGCCAGTGTAGTGATGCAAGACAAAAGGTGACTTTCAGAGGTAAACGGATCTCCCATTGACCCCAGCATACGTCTGCATCACTTCCTGTACGCACAGCCCTGGCTGTAACCAAAAGCCTTTCCCTGAACACTCACAATATATCCGCTTAATCTACCCCCATTTACGATGACACACTCAATCTGTATCACTCTCCCGTTCCCTCTGCCTGTTCCAATGGAGGAAGAGAGGCATTATGACATCATGTCCTGTAACAAAGCCATCACGGCAGCTGATGTGTGCGACGGCGTGCCTGATCTCTGACCGGGTCTGATCGCTCCGCATCTGTGGAAACAGAGCTGTACCACATGCCAGGTGTTTAATATCAGCGCCGCGTGGTGCAATTACCCCGCAGAAATGAGCTTTTAATTCCGTTTTATTGGCCCAATATTGCTTCTGGTGTTTAGGTTTTTAAACATTATAATTAGTTTTGAAAAGATTGGTCGACCTCATTCTATTCCACAATACCCCATGGCTTTAAACAATGCTCAGCGGTGGCATGGATGCAGGTTTGTGGAAACGCCTGGGTTGCGGTGAAACATGATTTTAATAGCGCAGTAGAGCTTTGAGACAGCTGGCTATTGGTGAATATGGAGAATTAATGCTGCTAAAAATATACAAAGAATATGATTTTAGTGTTTTGGAAACAATTTCAGTAACCTATTTATGCAAAATGAACATAGATGGGGAAGTGCAGTGAACATTTAACTAGACAAAATGTGCTGATGCAATAAAACTATTCTAATCTATTGCAGGGCTTTTAAATGCTTTTATACTGCGTGTGGAAAAAGTAGTGTGCTTTTATAAAGGCAATCCAAATTAAATAATACATTAAAGGTGTCATAGATCATATTATTAAATGAGTAATTTAGCTCTACACTGTAAATGTTTACATGATCACAACATTTTTTTCTTTTGTCAAATCAACTTAAATAATTTATGTATACTATTTTGAGTTTCTGGTCAAAGTTTCTGGAAAACTCATTTTTTCAATTTCAATTAACTTAAAATGTTCATTGAAAGGCAACCAGGTTACTTACTTTTTTTAAGTTAAACCAACGATATATGAGATATAAAAAAAAAATTCCACAAAGTATTGGATTATATAGTATTGTTTTTTTATCTCTCATTTTCACAAAACCAAGTAGATTTCTTTATAATTTGCTGTTAAATTTGCCCCTCTACACTGTAAAAAAAAAAAAAATCTTTTCATGATTAGAAATCACAACATTTTTTCTTTTGTCAAATCAACTTAATTTATTTAGTTAGTTCAGATAACATATAATTTTGAGTTTCTGGTGATTAAATCAATCTCCTTCATTTTATTAACTCAATTTTTCAAATTCAATTAACTTAAACTTTTAAGGCAACCAGGTTACTTACTTTTTAATATTTTTACAGTAAAATATGAGATAAAAAAATCCACAAAGTACACTGTAAAAAAATATTTTCATGATTTGTTATCACAACATATTTTATTTTGTCAAATCAATTTTATAATAATTTATTTAGTTGAGATAACTTATTATTTTGAGTTTCTGATGATTAAATCAGTCTCCTTCATTGTATTAACTCACTTTTTCCAGTTCAATCAACTTAAAATTTTAAGGCAACCAGGTTACCTACTTTTTTAAGTTAAACCAACAATATTTTTTTTATAATCCATCCAATATATTAGATTATATATTATTGTTTTTTTAAATCTCTCGTTTTCACAAAACCAAGCAGATTTCTTTATAATTTGCTGTTAAAAACCTCAAATTTGCCCCTCTATACTGTAAAAAAAAATATTTTCATGATTAGTAATCACAACGTTTTTTCTTTTGTCAAATGAACTTAAATAATTTATTTAGTTCAGATAACATAATATTTTAAGTTTCTGATGATTAAATCATTCTCCTTCATTGTATTAACTCACTTTTTCCAGTTCAATCAACTTAAAATTTTAAGTCAACCAGGTTACTTCATTTTTTAAGTTAAACCAACAATATTTTTTGACAGTGGGGTCTGAGACCCCAGTTTAAAACACAAACAAGCACAATACATCAATCTCTTAATCCAAGTAGTTTATTATTCCATTGAAATTAATATTGGCTTTAGGAGAATAATTACATCGTATTCTTAAACTTGCGCAGGCTTAGTGGGCTGTGAAATGCCAAAGTGTGTAGATATTTTTAATGAATATGATCAATCGTACGGCTCTCGGAGGAACAGATACACTCGATAGAGAGATGCGACCTGGAAAATTTATGATCCACGGCCATCCATAAACTGTCACCTCTCCGGCGCTCGAGATTAGCATGTGATTAAAATGTAGGTCAATATTTATTAAGAGCCGTTATAAAGTCAATGTTGGTTTTATGAAATCCAGTAGCTGACTGCGAGAGAAGTTTATGACTAGATAACGCATTTCTTTCGGAGGCTGTTTCTGTATTCTGTTTAGTAAGGAAATCTATTTTCTTGCAAAGTTGTGGGTGAGATTTAAAGTAATGGAAACCGCTCGCTACGATTAGTCCGGGAAACTAGTTCGCTGTGAAAATGAAATGTACACTCTAAAAAATGCTGGGTTGTTTTAACCCAACTTTGGGTCAAATATGGACTAACCCAGCCGTTGGGTTAAATTTTTACATTACATTTTTAACCCAACATTTCAGGTTTGTCCATATTTGACCCAAAATTGGGTTAAAACAACCCAGCATTTTTTAGAGTGTACTCGTGTCATTTTAAAAGGAGACGTTTAGTAGAACGTTCACGCTGCTCTTTTCCTCACTGCCAAGATCAAAACATCAGGCCAAAAAGCGGAAGATTTGTTCCCCATTTGAACTCATTTTATGACAATTCCCTTATAATCTGCATTTCTATTTCAAATGACACAACTGCATTAAAGACCCGTTTTCCTTTTGTTCACTCAAGGCACAAGCTGAGTTTTATATCAAAGGACTCACGCAAGCGGTTTCTGCCGTCAAAGAAACTCGGGGAGAGTTTCAACACACCCGAGAGAGCAGATCCTAATCTGCCGTGGCCCTCTCGTTCCTCTGTGTGCGACACACTTTCACACACTCAACAGGCCAGGGCATGATGAAGTGCGCCAACACTCGCCTGCTATTATAAGACAATAAGATAACAAGCTCTCGTATTCATTCAGAGGAGAATTTCAAGCGGCAGAAATCAGAGTAAAGCACGGGGACATTTTTCCAAATTTATCTCCGCCGTCTCCTGACGTTTTAGTCGAAATACTGCCGGTGAGAAAGCTCTGCTTAGCGCGAGACGAGTTGACCTTGTAAACCTTGACTTATTTTGTTGGCTCTTTGTGCGTGAGGAAGGGAGGGAGGGAGGGAGGGCGAGAGACCAGAGGAGAAGTCGGACCTGTCATGCCTTTCAAACAAAGAGAAAAACGAGCGCTCGGCCCCAACTACAATTATTCCCCGCTGTCTGGAGATTCATCAGAGAGAGAGAGAGAGAGAGAGAGAGAGGAAAAACTGCGCAGAGAAAAATACCAGAGTACCAGAAAGCGAGCGAGTGCAGAGAAAGGAAGTGGAGGAGAGATAGAGCGAGCGGAGGTAAAGAAGGCCAGAAGAAAGAGGATTTGTCAGTGTGCTTTAGTGGAAAGCTCACAGCTAAAGGCTGAGGTGGCAGTAATGAAACATTCATAATCGGCACAGACACGCTTCAACACACTCGCTGACACACTGTTTAAGCACTGCCGCCACTCCAAGGTCACACACACACACACACCTGAGAAGA
Source organism: Pimephales promelas (assembly GCF_988280905.1). NCBI lineage: Eukaryota > Metazoa > Chordata > Actinopteri > Cypriniformes > Leuciscidae > Pimephales > Pimephales promelas. The sequence goes on along the minus strand of NC_142793.1, from coordinate 2,267,460 downwards.
ACCAGGACCGAGCCGTCTGAACGCCACCTCTCGCTCTCTCTCTCTCACACACACACCTGAAAAGAACTAGTACTGAGCCGTCTTAGCACCAGCTCTCTCTCTCTCTCTCACACACACACACACACACAGTGTTGTTCTGGTCTCACCTGGTCACTACGTCGTGATCAATCAATAAATAAATGAAATCACTTGTTAACTTAGCTTTTTTCCTTTCTCCTACACTTGATTTTGTTTAGCATATAAACAGACCAGATCCACACTTGCACAGTTTTGACTTTGATGAAAAACTATATTACACACTTTTGAAGTGAAAAGATGTTGTAAATGACGGCAGATCTCAGTTCAACTCTTTTCTCGCCATTGAGGTAAGTTTCTGTCTTTTGTGTTCCCACTGTTATACACTGTAAAAAAATATTGTTGATTTAACTTAAAAAAGTAAGTTTCCCTTCAAATTTTAAGTTGATTGAACTAGAAAAAGTGAGTTAATCCAATGAAGATATTGATTTAACCATCAGAAACTCAAAATTATATGTTATCTGAACTAAATAAATTATTTAAGTTGATTTGACAAAAGAAATTTTTTTTGTGATTATTACTAATTTAACAGTGGGATTTTGGAGGGTAAATATACCTAATGATCCTAAAACTAGGCTTGGTTTTCTTAATGCAAAATGTGTTTGTTGTTTTTGATTTTGGGGTGAAACATGACCCGGGCTGTTCTTGGATATTGAATATTAAACGTGTGTAAACTTGAACATGTGGCGTAGAGTATCGCAGGCACGCGTTTGCCCAGAGGCCCGTGTGTCAGTGATTTACAAATTTTCAAATTTTAAGTTGATTGAACTGGAAAAAGTGAGTTAATACAATGAAGGAGATTAATTTGATCATCAGAAACTCAAAATAATAAGTTATCTCAACTAAATAAATTATTTAAGTTGATTTGACAAAAGAAAATATGTTGTGATAACAAATCTTACAGTGTACTCTAGGGGGCGCTATCACACATTTGGAAAGAGTACAGAATCTCCTGATCAAAACACAGGTGAAGAACCCGCAGAAACAAGCGATGTCACCTGTGATCATATGCATATGTAAAATAATATTAACTCGACGGGAGACGTCGACGGGACGAGCTTTAGGACTGAGAAGATTTGAGGCGTTCATCGACTCCATATATATATATATATATTGTTGTTGTTTAAAAGCAGTCTCTATTACTTTTTACACAGCTTTTATTTATTTATTTATTGAACAGTAATTTTAGTTATTAAATATACAAATACTTTTTAATTATTTTCTCAAACTCCACTCCACGAGGGGTCTCAGCAAAACCCAAGATGACGTAAGAGATGTTTTTATTTTTTTATTAAATATAAATACATATATTTATTATTTTAATTCACACCTGAATTCCTCCAGTCTCGGAAGCATGAGGTGGAAAATCCTGTAGTAAAATCTTACAACATTTTATGAATATAAATTTTTGTATTTATGCCGAGCTCTAAACTATTTAATGGTGTATAATTGAGAGTGATGGTGTTGAACCCACGGATGGTGTGAAGAGCTGAGAAACACTGTTCGACCGTCGGGCTCGGAGAGATCTACGCTATTAAAGTGCAGAATATGAGCTGGAAAAGCGTGTGTGTGTTCAGTGTTTCTCTCTCCGTCACCTGCCTCTCTGTAGATCTTGAGTTAGCAGCCGCCATCTTCTCTCTTCAAGCTCATTTTTCTCTCTTTATTCCTTTCTGCAGTGTTACAATCAATATCTATCAAAGGTATTACATAAATAGATTTGTCACAGCACATAAAGACGCAGCCGTTTAATAGCTGGAATACTTGACGTGCGGGTGAGTGAAAGACAATTATTTTTAAAGGCATTTACAGAGTTGCTTTTTTAAATTGTTGTACATTTTATATAGTCTTTTCTGTTGTCCTATACAGTTTCATGAGGAGATATTCAGTACACCCCAGAAAATAGATATTACATATATGAATTTGCCAACAGTGACGCGTAAATTAAATGAAGAAGAAGAGAAAAAAAGACGAATTCTGTTGTCATTTTCACACCAGACCTGTATAACTTTCAATTTCTCCAGAAGAAAAGTAGGCTAATGAGCAGAATGTCTAAGCTGTTCCTCTCCATACAATGAAGTGAAAGCAAACACAGAAGAATTGCATTATATTTCAAAGCTTTGTTTGAGAAACAGAACAGCACTGGTTTTACAACGCTTTGAATGTGTGAATTTCAGTTCGTTCCTCACACAAAGCGATCAAATGAGTTTAGAGACTTGCTCATGAGTCATATAGACTGCTTTCATCATAGTTTTGTGTATTTTGTTGTTGCTTTGGTCCCCATCCACTTCCCTTGAGTGAAGAGAGCAGCGTGAACGTTCTGCGAAACGTCTCCACAGAAGAACAACAGCGAACGCATGCATATCCCAGTCTCTGAGACCTGAGCTGGTCCATCTCGCGGCTGGTTTCTGGATTATTTAATGATGTCTGTCGATAAGTTTGAGCCGTTAATCATTCATCCTCATGTTCATCTCCTGTAAATAACAAACTAATCATGAGGAATCATGATTCTAATATTCTAATAATATAATGTTATAATATAATGTTACTATAGATTCTAATAATATAATGTTATTAGAACACTATAATAGAATTTATTTTTAAATAAATATACTGTAATTTCAATAAACAAGTACTAAGTAACAGTTGTCTGGCAATAGAACGATAATGACTAACATGATTAAATAATCGGATTCCTAAAATTAAATCTAATCTTCTAATCGGATTATATTACATTATAAGAATCTCGTAATCTACCGTTATTTTTTTATTGATTATAAGATCACTTATTTAATATTCACAAAATATCTTATTTAAATATCTTATTCTTATTTAAATTACGTATTTAATATTCACAATATATTTTATTGATTATCCTATTTTTTTTAATAACTAATTTCATCATTTAAATTTTCTTTTCTAAGAAAAAAAACTATTGCTTATTTGTTCGGAAAGTTTTCATAAACAAGTGTTATATTTTATAGTTATTGTTTTTATTTTTAAATATTTTTTCTTTTAATTTAAGATTTGATTAATTATTAGCTTTTCAAGTCAAGTCAGCTTAATTTATATTGCACTACAGAGATAGCATTTGTTGGATTATTTTCCTGTCATCACTTTACGATATTTAAATGAATATGCTGCACGATTATTCTATTCAAATTCATGTGATAAATGAGTAATCCAAAAGTAATCCGATTACATTTCCTTAAAAGTGTAATGTAATAGATGATGTAACTGACTACATTTTTCATGTAGTTTGAATGCAGTAATGGATTACAGTGTGCACGTAATTAATCAGCACTGATGACAAATTGCGATACAATTGATTTTTGTGATAAATTAGAAGCATATGTGTTTGCTTGGATTTGTTTGCCAGCTGTTGAAATGTTGCGCTCAACTTTTTTACTTTCGGAGTGAATGGGACTTGATTGAATCCATTTAGATTTTGACGTCAGCAAAAACTAAAAGTTTCTGAGCCAAGTTTCAAAAGTTACCAAATCAAATATATATATTTCTTCTAAATAACATGCATGGATGAATCTTGCACAATAAGGCTCGATGTTTCGTTAAATATTCACATGAATGATGCATCCACCCATGTACTGGTCATCTCCGCAACACCCCCCCCCTTCCTCATGCTTTTGATATATAATTCATCCAAAACATATTCCACTAATAAGCCGTATGATCATTCTGTTGACGGCGCGCTACAGTAAGTATATTAATGTAGATGCAAACAGTGGACATCAGCGTTTCTGCGAGTGTGTGTTCCAAACACACAGCGAGATCCTCGTCTACCAAACGCTCGTTTCTGCAAAACTCTCGGCAAACAAACCGCAACAGCCGTGACGGATCTCGCAAGGTTCAAACAAACTCATCAGCCATTGTCTATAACAGTAGGACCGCCTGGGCGACGAACAATGGGATCCATATGTTGATGAGTTTCTGAGCCATATGTGATAAATAAAAAACTGAGAAATGAAAGACGGAGGAACAGGCGTGGCGAGAGGAATCTGTCCGTCCAGAAGGAGAGTGTGTGCGAGTGTGTGGACCGAGAGGAGGTGGGGGTCTCTCCCGAGCGTCTGCTATCCCGGGAATGCAAACGAGCCGATCTGCTCCGTACAGGAGACGAGCGAGAGAGCGAGAGCGAGCGGGACTGTCAGCTGGTGACGGCACTCACACAAACCACTACCTAATGACTCCATTCATTCACATGCCTCCCAGATCCGCCTAATGGCGTCTTCCAGCTGCATTCCCCCTCGCTCTCTCTCCCCCAGCCGGAGTGTGTGTGTGGGGTTCAAGGGGCCCTGCATCTCGACACCGCTGATCGACATCCGATCAGCTTCAGAAACAGCCGGCAGATCCGCTAGCAAACATCCCACAACTGAGAGAACACGGGATACAACGACATGCAACACAACATGACTTATCATGTACTTATTTATAGGCCTAAATGACTAAATGCATGAAGAATATGGTTGAATATACAGTTGCTATCAAGATTATCCAACATCATTGCAAATCAGGTTTATTGGCAACATTTGCAGAATTCAAACAAAAAATCAAACAAAAGTAATTGAAATTGCTCAACACAAATGTTTTTTTTTTTTTTTTTTGTATATGCAAATCTCTGAATGTAATTTCGATTGCAACTGTATACATAGTTAAAGTGGATCAAAAGTTCATCAAAGTTGATAAGAACGAGCATTGTTCAAAATTCATGTATGACTTTGATGAAAGGTTTTGATCCACTTCAACTGTCGTCTACTGTATATACAGTATATACACACACTTTAGGGTCTCATACTCACTATAAAAAAAGAAAAAGAAAAATAAGGTATGACAACTTATTTTTTTTACTTTGTTTCAACTCATCAAAACAAGCAATTTTCAACTTTTTTACAAGTTATACAAGATTCAGCACTTTTTAAGTCAGTTTAATGTAATTAATGTAAGTTTAAATGACTTAAACATCCAAGTTGATTGTACTTAATTTAAGGCAGCGACTATTAACTAACTCTTAACTGCAACTTTAGCGAGAGATGTTTAAGAGATGTTATAAACATTCATGACTTATATTACTTCCAGTTAATTCATCACACTGGAAACGGAAGGTCGGGTCAAGCGCATTGCATTGTGGGATACAGTATTCCACTGAGTAAGATGTGTGTGTTGCACATTTGACCAAATCTGCACAGTAAACACTTGATAGCTGATCTGATCCCGTTTCAGCGTCACCTTGCGAGCGAGCGACCGTCTGCTCCTGTGTGCCAACACGTGGGACAGAAAGCGTAAATATTCAGTGTTTGTCTTTGAGCTCGCTTGAAAGCACTGATCTGTGACGGCAGATTTTCCTGTACGATAGAAACGGGGGGAAAAAGAATGCGTGTTTAAAATGCTGTGGAAAATAAAGGCATGAAATAAGCAATTGTCTAACACAAAGAAAAAAGTCATTAACCGCAGCGGTGGGTTTGTGGTAGGCGGAGGCGATTGCGATCGGGAGATCTTCTACATGAGATAATCTAATTCCCCGTAATCCCTGGGCAAATATGACTTCAGCTAATCTCTGCATCAATATTTGGCTTTCCTTTTTAATTATCACATCAAACAGAGTGGAGTACAAGCAGAGCAAGTGAGCGCTAAGCTAGAGAGCGTTTCTGTGTTGTCCTGTTTGAGCTCAATTGACATCTGCCCAGAGAAACCCAAACGCTCTCCTCGAGCCTCTGGGACTGAGTCTGAGAGTTCGCCAGTCTCCTGAACTGAGTCTCAGATTTCGACAGTCTCCTGAACTGAGTCTCAGAGTTCAACAGTCTCCAGGACTGAGTCTCAGAGTACGACAGTCTCCAGGACTGAGTCTCAGAGTTCGCCAGTCTCCTGAACTGAGTCTCAGGGTTCGCCAGTCCCCTGAACTGAGTCTCAGAGTTCAACAGTCTCCAGGACTGAGTCTCAGAGTACGACAGTCTCCAGGACTGAGTCTCAGAGTACGACAGTCTCCAGGACTGAGTCTCAGAGTTCGCCAGTCTCCTGAACTGAGTCTCAGGGTTCGCCAGTCTCCTGGATTGAGTCTCAAAGATCACCAGTCTCCAGGACTGAGTCTCAGAGTTCGCCAGTCTCCAGGACTGAGTCTCAGATTTCGACAGTCTCCAAGATTGAGTCTCAGAGTCTGCCAGTCTCCTGAACTGAGTCTCAGATTTCGACAGTCTCCTGAATTGAGTCTCAGAGTACGACAGTCTCCAGGACTGAGTCTCAGAGTACGACAGTCTCCAGGACTGAGTCTCAGAGTTCGCCAGTCTCCTGAACTGAGTCTCAGATTTCGACAGTCTCCTGAACTGAGTCTCAGAGTATGACAGTCTCCAGGACTGAGTCTCAGAGTACGACAGTCTCCAGGACTGAGTCTCAGAGTTCGCCAGTCTCCCGAACTGAGTCTCAGATTTCGACAGTCTCCTGAACTGAGTCTCAGAGTACGACAGTCTCCAGGACTGAGTCTCAGATTTCGACAGTCTCCTGAACTGAGTCTCAGAGTTTGCCAGTCTCCTGAACTGAGTCTCAGATTTCGACAGTCTCCTGAACTGAGTCTCAGAGTACGACAGTCTCCAGGACTGAGTCTCAGAGTTCGCCAGTCTCCTGAACTGAGTCTCAGAGTTCGCCAGTCTCCAGGACTGAGTCTCAGAGTACGACAGTCTCCTGGATTGAGTCTCAGAGTTCGCCAAACTCCTGGACACCCATCTCAGCATTCGCCAGTCTCCTGGACCTCCGTCTCACAGTTCAACAATCTCCTGGATCACACTGAAGCGCTCACACAGAACACACACACTATAACACACTTATAAAGTTCCCAGACTCAGCAAGTCCCACAGACCCGGCTTGATTTACACGGCCGAAGGATTTATAGCGCTTCTGAAGAACATAATAACACTTGCAAACATAATAATCATCTGGAGAAATAGAGAAAAAAATCTCTGCCTTTGTTATCTCACAATTACCATTGTGTACTTTATTGCATAATGGGTCTCAACAGTGCAGTTAATGGTATTACTGGCATAAGACCAGCGCTCGGCCTGTAAATAAACATAATGGCACTTTTTAATAAATTACTTCACCTCGACACAACAATAATTTAATCACCCTTATGAAAGAGGGACAGGTTGACAATGCTGGATTTATGATGTTATAGATTAGTCATCATCATTACTCTTGGATCTGTAATATATTTCTCAGATGAATTTGCTAATGTGCCGTCGCTGGCTAAAATGAATATTGGCCGGCTCTTAAAACGCTGGCAGAGAGACGGCTTTCATATGGTCAGATCCAGCAGCATTTACTGCGTCTGATGTACGTTACCTCGCTTTTACCCTGCAGAACTGCTCTCATCTCTCATGCTCTGGGTCCGGCTTCTGGGACACTGATACAGGTCGAGAACTGCACTTTACGTTTACTTTTGCAGTTTACAATTTTTGTTACACTGTTATATTATTATTTTTGTAACACTGACTTACATTTAGTATGTGAAGTTATTAAAAAATACTTAATTATTATTTAAAATTATTAATATAAATATTAATTAATCTAATTTTTTCATATTTTTTAAGGCTAAAAACTATTACAAAAAATATATATATATATATAATGCAAAACCAAATATACATTACATACTACCATTCAAAGCTTTGGGGTTGGTCAGATTTGATGTTTTTTTATTATTATTATTTAATGAAGATTATTAATTTAAAATAGTGCATGGTACATTTTGTAACATTATAAATGTCTTTTGATCAATATAATACATCCTTGCTTAAAAAAAACCAAGTTTAAATGGTATTATGAATTATACCATGTTTTGAAATATGCTGCTATATTTTGTGTGCACAATTACTAGTTTTCAGACATCTATAGCGTAGAGGACGTCCGTGTGGTCGCATTATTGATGAATGCATGAAATGCTTTGCGATATAATTCTGCTCTCTCCTTTGAGTTATAAGCTGTGTGTTTTTTATGAAGGGCAGGTTTTTTAATGACTTGATATGGAAGCTAACATTGATATCGACTTCTGACTGATGGCACGTCAGCAAAATTTCATGGCGTGGAATTTTTTCTTTTTTCTTTTTGCGAATGTGTTAACGTATGGATGAACTAAATATAGGAGAGCGTTTGATGGTGGCGGATTGGGTTTCATCCTGCTCACACACACACACACACACACACACACACACACACACACCCTGCATGATAAAGGTGACCTGATGGCTTTGATTTCAGCAGATTGATTGAACCAGGAAGAGACAGAGACGGCGAGAGGTCAGCGTTCCCAGACCATACCAGACCTGCTGACTATACTGTAAAAAATTTCCGTAAAAATACGGTACAATGTACCATATAAATGTGAAGGATTTTTTTTCCGTATTTGTCTTTTACGCCTTTTACGGGTCTTTTACCCTTATTTTGAATTACGCGTTGCATTGTGGGAACAAGATCCCGGCAGCGCGAAAAGTTTAAGACGCATCCGCCATTACACACACGCTGATGACCGCGGGCAAAGTTGCTTTTTAGAGCCGGATTTCGGGTGTGTGGAAGCCATTCTGACACTTATGTGGTAAAACTTAAACTTAAAAACGAAAATTATGTTTTGCTTGATGTCAAAAAAGCTGTTAACGTAACGTTATTTTTAGTTACCATCTGGCATTAGGCAAATGAATGTCGGAGTCGTCACGTTTATCATTTTATGCATATCGTCACACATTGAAAGATTTAGCTAGTTAAGACTCGTGGAGGTTCTCGATTGTAGTGTCCTTGTTGTTGTTGTAATGGGCTTATTTAGTTTTATTTGTCGTGATGCGGTTTATTTCTTGCCGAGCGAATCCGTTAGCAGCTAACCAGTTGTGATAGTTTTAACGTTAGCTAGCTGCTAGTGTTTAGAGCAATTTAATGCCTTCAAACAAAAGCAACCAGAGGAATCGTCAAGAAAAGTAAACGCCATTGACTTGCTTGATTTGAAAGGCATGAAGACACAACGTGAAGAGACTGTGTGTGAATATGCAGTAACTTAACCGGTACAGCTGGATCAACCAGCACCTTTTCTGCAAAATGGGGTAAGTAACGTTAAACGTTATGTTTACGTTAGACTTCATGTTTTTGTTTTAGATGACACACACGACTTTAAACCCCAAATAATGAAAGATTAATTTACATTTAGCATGACTGCTGTTATCTAAACTTGTGCCTGTGATGTTAGTCATTCTTTCCCTCCTCATTTGTTTATTTCATAAATGTTTCTGTTGTTTTCTTATCTATTAACAGGACTTTTCTGCTGTAGTTTATATCCCAAACACCACCTGCATGCTTCTTATGGGTTTGTATTTTGTTTTATTAGCATTATTATGAATGTTCAATACTGGCAAAACACATTTGAATTTAAAGTCTGAAGAATAAAGTCTGTTTATAGAAAAAGTTGGTTGCTGAATACCCCCTTCAAAGATATTTATGTTTACATGGTCAGTAGAAATACAAATTGTATAGGGAAGATTTAAACAACTATGTTTAAAGCGGGTTTTTTTTTAACCCTCAGGTGCTCTTCGTTTCGGAGTCACACTTGTTATCTTCCCGGTCAAAAGTGACCGGACACCTAAAAATGAAACTTTCTCCATCCCAGTAAAACCAATGCAATTTATTTTTGTTCTATAATATGTATTCTTTTTAATTTAGTATTTTGAGACAATTTAAATGAATTTATTAATATTTATGCAATATTTATGGTTTATTTTTGCCATAGACAAATATATATTATTTTCTATATATATATATATATATATTATTTTCTTCAAAAAAATATTAATGCAGTATTTTAGTTTAATATAGAGTCTAGGCCTTCAGAAAAAAAAAATTTTTTTGAAGAAAATTAGCACCATCTGGTTACAGTATAGAGAAAAAGCGTAGAATCATGGTGTAACCACTTGATGGCATGTACAGCTCTCTATGGAGAGGCATGTGAATTCCCCAGCTGTTTATGAACACATTTTTGTTGTTGTTGTTGGTGGATTTGTATATATAGTTGAAACAATCTCAAAAACTATTTCTTATAAAAAAAATGACAAACAAATATTCACAATTTTTTTTTTCTTTTTTTTTTACAATTTCCCATTCATTTCCTATGGGGTCATTTTTGACCAAAGACCACAAGTGTGACTATTTTTTTAAGACCACTTAGCATGCTCAGATCATGACCTCAATTTTTTTGTGTGTTCACATACATAATGCCATAAAAGTCACCAAGTTTCGTAACATCGCGATGAAGCTGTGATTTTTAAAAATTCAAAACATACTTTTTGTAATCAAAATTTATTGGTGTGTATGTGTATAAAAGTGTGTTTGTATGTGTGTGTGTGTTGGTGGTCTGTTTTGCACTCTAGATGTTGTAGAGTGTCACCCCTTTCCTGCGGTGTACTTTTTTTTTTTAGAATTGTGGCCGATTTGTAGATTGTACATACAAAAATTCAGAGAATTTTTTTTTTGTATCAATTTCCCATTCATTTCCTATGGGTTGTCATTTTTGACAGAAGAGCAAAAGTGTGACTCATTTTTTTACGACCACTTAAATTGCTCGAATCATGACCTCAATTTTTTTGTGTGTTCACATACCCAATGCCATAAAAGTTACCAAGTTTCGTAATTTTCTGAAGAAGCTGTGATTTTTAAATATTCAAAACAGATTTCTTTAATCACAATTTATTGGTGTTTTTGTGTATAAAAGTGTGTGTGTATGTGTGTGCGTAGGGGTGGGTATGTCTGTTTTGCACTCTTGATGTTTTACAGTGTCACCCCTTCAATGCTGAGCACTTTTTTTCTGCATCGTGGCTGATTTGTAGATTGTACACACAAAAATTCTCAAAGTTTTTGTGTTTTTGTCAATTTCCCATTCATTTCCTATGGTCGGTCATTTTTGACCGAAGAGCACAAGTGTGACTATTTTTTTTTACGACCACTTAGCATGCTCGGATCATGACCTCAATTTTTTTGTGTGTTCACATACCCAATGGAATAAAAGTCACCAAGTTTCGTAAAATTCCGATGAAGCTGTGATTTTTAACATTTCAAAACATAAATTTTTTCGGTCAGAAATGACCGAAGAGCACCTGAGGGTTAAGTGATCGTGTTATGTTTTTCATTTTGTAATATCTTTTTTTGTTTGTGGTGGTGTACATTCAGGGTTGCTGTCATTCAAGAAGTTATTGACCACATCTCCTATTGAGGCAGTAAGATGCAAAATACCTGAAGAAAATGGCACTTATCCTGGAGTTCATATAAAGGTAAGCAACACATTTTTAATTAATTTTAATTTAATTTTAAATTATTTATAGAACATGTTATTGTGATTATGTTTATTTAGTTGAACATAATTAAACATATTAGAATGTAGCCTATAGTTGAGCATGCAGACAAGCTGACATGACATGCAATTGGAGTCCACTGGAAAAAAGTCTAAGCATTTTTTTAAACAGTCTTTGAATTTGAGAGAATTAGGGATGGCTGATAATTTGTTTATGGTTGATAATTTAGTGAATGTAAAATACTGTACATTTGTTTTTCAACCTCAACCTGGTCTACATGATACTTTGTAGTGATACTTTCATTCATTTAATGATACTCATGATACTTTCCTTCATTTAATTTCTTGTGTAGCTAAAAACATATCCGTTTTTGTTTTTTTTTGTTTTTTCATTTCCAACTTTCCTGTGTAGAAATCTGGAACGAAGGTTGAAAAGGCTGAGATGAAGGAAACGTCCCCATTCCTCCAAAACTGCTGAAGTTCCTGTATGAACAACTTCGAAAAACCAGGTAAAGTTTCAAGCTTTTGTCAAATCTCAAAATGGAACTTTAACTGAACATACCGAAAAATGAACGTTTTTCATGCAAGTTGTTAAGATCTTAAAGGGATAGTTCACTTTGAAATACATTTTTGAAATCTTTTATACCTCAAGGACAGCCAAGATGTAGGTGTCTTTGTTTCCACAGTATTTTCAAGTTTGATATTTTTAGGTCAAACCGTTCTTGTCTGTCAGTCATATAATGGAGGTTTATGGGGTTCACCCTGGGTCCCCCTAAAGAGCATGCACAGAGAAGTCCAGAATGTAAGTACACATTGATGGCCTAAAACACGAAACGAGCGGTTTGTGTGAGAAAACAAACAGTATTTATATTGTTTTTACCTCTTGTAATCACAGCCTAGGGGTTGAACCGACTAGTCGTTCAAAAAAAAAAACGACAGTGGTACCCCTTACGTTTTTTTTGGTGGGGCGAAAAATTAAGTTTCTCCAATCTTCTCAAAACTCTGGATTCTGATAGAGGGCCATGAGACTTAGTCCTGAGTGCAAAAATGGAGGCTCTAGACCCTTCCAGAGCTGAGATATCGAAACTCAAAATTTCGACCCGAAAAAAAAACGACAGTGGTACCCCTTACGTTTTTTTTGGGGGGGGGCGAAAAATTAAGTTTCCCCAATCTTCTCAAAACTCTGGATTCTGATAGAGGGCCATGAGACTTAGTCCTGAGTGCAAAAATGGAGGCTCTAGACCCTTCCAGAGCTGAGATATCGAAACTCAAAATTTCGACCCGAAAAAAAAAAACGACAGTGGTACCCCTTACGTTTTTTTTTTTTGGGTGAAAAATTAAGTTTCTCCAATCTTCCCAAAACTCTGGATTCTGATAGAGGGCCATGAGACTTAGACCTGAGTGCAAAAATGGAGGCTCTAGCCCCTTCCAGAGCTGAGATATCGAAACTCAAAAATTCGGCCCGAAAAAAAAAACCACAGTGGTACCCCTTACGTTTTTTTTTTTGGGGCGAAAAATGAAATTTCTCCAATCTTCCCAAAACTCTGGATTCTGATAGAGGGCCATGAGACTTAGACCTGAGTGCAAAAATGGAGGCTCTAGCCCCTTCCAGAGCTGAGATATCGAAACTCGAAAATTCGGCCTGAAAAAAAAAACGACAGTGGTACCCCTTACGTTTTTTTTTTTTTGGGCGAAAAATTAAGTTTCTCCAATCTTCCCAAAACTCTGGATTCTGATAGAGGGCCATGAGACTTAGACCTGAGTGCAAAAATGGAGGCTCTAGCCCCTTCCAGAGCTGAGATATCGAAACTCAAAAATTCGGCCCGAAAAAAAAAACGACAGTGGTACCCCTTACGTTTTTTTTTTTGGGCGAAAAATTAAGTTTCTCCAATCTTCCCTAAACTCTGGATTCTGATAGAGGGCCATGAGACTTAGTCCTGAGTGCAAAAATGGAGGCTCTAGACCCTTCCAGAGCTGAGATATCGAAACTCAAAATTTCGACCCGAAAAAAAACCGACAGTGGTACCCCTTACGTTTTTTTTTTGGGGGGGGGCGAAAAATTAAGTTTCCCCAATCTTCTCAAAACTCTGGATTCTGATAGAGGGCCATGAGACTTAGACCTGAGTGCAAAAATGGAGGCTCTAGACCCTTCCAGAGCTGAGATATCGAAACTCAAAATTTCGACCCGAAAAAAAAACGACAGTGGTACCCCTTACGTTTTTTTTGGTGGGGCGAAAAATTAAGTTTCCCCAATCTTCTCAAAACTCTGGATTCTGATAGAGGGCCATGAGACTTAGACCTGAGTGCAGAAATGGAGGCTCTAGACCCTTCCAGAGCTGAGATATCGAAACTCAAAATTTCGACCCGAAAAAAAAAACGACAGTGGTACCCCTTACTTTTTTTTTTGGGGGGGGGGGGGTGAAAAATTAAGTTTCCCCAATCTTCTCAAAACTCTGGATTCTGATAGAGGGCCATGAGACTTAGTCCTGAGTGCAAAAATGGAGGCTCTAGACCCTTCCAGAGCTGAGATATCGAAACTCAAAATTTCGACCCGAAAAAAAAAACGACAGTGGTACCCCTTACGTTTTTTTGGGGGGGGGGGGGGGCGAAAAATTAAGTTTCCCCAATCTTCTCAAAACTCTGGATTCTGATAGAGGGCAATGAGACTTAGTCCTGAGTGCAAAAATGGAGGCTCTAGACCCTTCCAGAGCTGAGATATCGAAACTCAAAATTTTGACCCAAAAAAAAAACGACAGTGGTACCCCTTACGTTTTTTTTTTGGGCGAAAAATTAAGTTTCTCCAATCTTCCCAAAACTCTGGATTCTGATAGAGGGCCATGAGACTTAGACCTGAGTGCAAAAATGGAGGCTCTAGCCCTTCCAGAACTGAGATATCGAAACTCAAAAATTCGGCCCGAAAAAAAAACGACAGTGGTACCCCTTACGTTTTTTTGGGGGGGGGGGGGGGGGGGCGAAAAATTACGTTTCCTCAATCTTCTCAAAACTCTGGATTCTGATAGAGGGCCATGAGACTTAGTCCTGAGTGCAAAAATGGAGGCTCTAGACCCTTCCAGAGCTGAGATATCGAAACTCAAAAATTCGGCCCGAAAAAAAAACGACAGTGGTACCCCTTAAGTTTTTTTTTTTTTGGGCGAAAAATTAAGTTTCTCCAATCTTCCCAAAACTCTGGATTCTGATAGAGGGCCATGAGACTTAGACCTGAGTGCAAAAATGGAGGCTCTAGCCCTTCCAGAACTGAGATATCGAAACTCAAAAATTCGTTCCCAAAAAAAAAACGACAGTGGTACCCCTTACGTTTTTTTTTTTTTTTGGGCGAAAACTTAAGTTTCTCCAATCTTCCCAAAACTCTGGATTCTGATAGAGGGCCATGAGACTTAGACCTGAGTGCAAAAATGGAGGCTCTAGCCCCTTCCAGAGCTGAGATATCGAAACTCAAAAATTCGGCCCGAAAAAAAACCGACAGTGGTACCCCTTACGTTTTTTTTTTTTTTGGGCGAAAAATGAAATTTCTCCAATCTTCCCAAAACTCTGGATTCTGATAGAGGGCAATGAGACTTAGACCTGAGTGCAAAAATGGAGGCTCTAGCCCCTTCCAGAGCTGAGATATCGAAACTCAAAAATTCGGCCCGAAAAAAAAACGACAGTGGTACCCCTTACGTTTTTTTTTTGGGCGAAAAATTAATTTTCTCCAATCTTCCCAAAACTCTGGATTCTGATAGAGGGCCATGAGACTTAGACCTGAGTGCAAAAATGGAGGCTCTAGCCCCTTCCAGAGCTGAGATATCGAAATTCAAAAATTCGGCCCGAAAAAAAAACGACAGTGGTACCCCTTACGTTTTTTTGGGGGGGCGAAAAATTAAGTTTCTCCAATCTTCCCAAAACTCTGGATTCTGATAGAGGGCCATGAGACTTAGACCTGAGTGCAAAAATTGAGGCTCTAGCCCCTTCCAGAGCTGAGATATCGAAACTCAAAAATTCGGCCCGAAAAAAAAAACGACAGTGGTACCCCTTATGTTTTTTTTTTTGGGCGAAAAATTAAGTTTCTCCAATTTTCCCTAAACTCTGGATTCTGATAGAGAGCCATGAGACTTAGACCTGAGTGTAAAAATGGAGGCTCTAGCCCCTTCCAGAGCTGAGATATCGAAACTCAAAAATTCGGCCCGAAAAAAAAACGACAGTGGTACCCCTTACGTTTTTTTTTTTGGGGCGAAAAATTAAGTTTCTCCAATCTTCCCAAAACTCTGGATTCTGATAGAGGGCCATGAGACTTAGACCTGAGTGCAAAAATGGAGGCTCTAGACCCTTCCAGAGCTGAGATATCGAAACTCAAAAATTCGGCCCGAAAAAAAAACAACAGTGGTACCCCTTACGTTTTTTTTTTTTGGGCGAAAAATTTATTTTCTCCAATCTTCCCAAAACTCTGGATTCTGATAGAGGGCCATGAGACTTAGACCTGAGTGCAAAAATGGAGGCTCTAGACCCTTCCAGAGCTGAGATATCGAAACTCAAAAATTCGGCCCGAAAAAAAAACAACAGTGGTACCCCTTACGTTTTTTTTTTTTGGGCGAAAAATTTATTTTCTCCAATCTTCCCAAAACTCTGGATTCTGATAGAGGGCCATGAGACTTAGACCTGAGTGCAAAAACGGAGGCTCTAGCCCCTTCCAGAGCTGAGATATCGAAACTCAAAAATTCGGCCCGAAAAAAAAACGACAGTGGTACCCCTTACGTTTTTTTTTTTTGGGCGAAAAATTAAGTTTCTCCAATCTTCTCAAAACTCTGGATTCTGATAGAGGGCCATGAGACTTAGTCCTGAGTGCAAAAATGGAGGCTCTAGACCCTTCCAGAGCTGAGATATCGAAACTCAAAATTTCGACCCGAAAAAAAAACGACAGTGGTACCCCTTACGTTTTTTTTGGGGGGGGCGAAAAATTAAGTTTCCTCAATCTTCTCAAAACTCTGGATTCTGATAGAGGGCCATGCGACTTAGTCCTGAGTGCAAAAATGGAGGCTCTAGCCCCTTCCAGAGCTGAGATATCGAAACTCAAAAATTCGGCCCGAAAAAAAAACGACAGTGGTACCCCTTACGTTTTTTTTTTTTTTGGGTGAAAAATTAAGTTTCTCCAATCTTCCCAAAACTCTGGATTCTGATAGAGGGCCATGAGACTTAGACCTGAGTGTAAAAATGGAGGCTCTAGACCCTTCCAGAGATGAGATATCGAAACTCAAAAATTCGGCCCGAAAAAAAAATGACAGTGGTACCCCCTTACGTTTTTTTTTTTTGGGCGAAAAATTAAGTTTCTCCAATCTTCCCAAAACTCTGGATTCTGATAGAGGGCCATGAGACTTAGACCTGAGTGCAAAAATGGAGGCTCTAGCCCCTTCCAGAGCTGAGATATCGAAACTCAAAAATTCGGCCTGGAAAAAAAACGACAGTGGTACCCCTTACGTTTTTTTTTTTGGGGCGAAAAATTAAGTTTCTCCAATCTTCCCAAAACTCTGGATTCTGATAGAGGGCCATGAGACTTAGACCTGAGTGCAAAAATGGAGGCTCTAGCCCCTTCCAGAGCTGAGATATCGAAACTCAAAAATTCGGCCCGAAAAAAAAACGACAGTGGTACCCCTTACGTTTTTTTTTTTTGGGCGAAAAATTACGTTTCTCCAATCTTCCCAAAACTCTGGATTCTGATAGAGGGCCATGAGACTTAGTCCTGAGTGCAAAAATGGAGGCTCTAGACCCTTCCAGAGCTGAGATATCGAAACTCAAAATTTCGACCTGAAAAAAAAAAAACGACAGTGGTACCCCTTACGTTTTTTTTTTGGGGGGCGAAAAATTAAGTTTCTCCAATCTTCTCAAAACTCTGGATTCTGATAGAGGGCCATGAGACTTAGACCTGAGTGCAAAAATTGAGGCTCTAGCCCCTTCCAGAGCTGAGATATCGAAACTCAAAAATTCGGCCCGAAAAAAAAAACGACAGTGGTACCCCTTATGTTTTTTTTTTTGGGCGAAAAATTAAGTTTCTCCAATTTTCCCTAAACTCTGGATTCTGATAGAGAGCCATGAGACTTAGACCTGAGTGTAAAAATGGAGGCTCTAGCCCCTTCCAGAGCTGAGATATCGAAACTCAAAAATTCGGCCCGAAAAAAAAACGACAGTGGTACCCCTTACGTTTTTTTTTTTGGGGCGAAAAATTAAGTCCAATCTTCCCAAAACTCTGGATTCTGATAGAGGGCCATGAGACTTAGACCTGAGTGCAAAAATGGAGGCTCTAGCCCCTTCCAGAGCTGAGATATCGAAACTCAAAAATTCGGCCCGAAAAAAAAACAACAGTGGTACCCCTTACGTTTTTTTTTTTTGGGCGAAAAATGTATTTTCTCCAATCTTCCCAAAACTCTGGATTCTGATAGAGGGCCATGAGACTTAGACCTGAGTGCAAAAATGGAGGCTCTAGGCCCTTCCAGAGCTGAGATATCGAAACTCAAAAATTCGGCCCGAAAAAAAAACGACAGTGGTACCCCTTACGTTTTTTTTTTTTGGGCGAAAAATTAAGTTTCTCCAATCTTCTCAAAACTCTGGATTCTGATAGAGGGCCATGAGACTTAGTCCTGAGTGCAAAAATGGAGGCTCTAGACCCTTCCAGAGCTGAGATATCGAAACTCAAAATTTCGACCCGAAAAAAAAAAACGACAGTGGTACCCCTTACGTTTTTTTTGGGGGGGTAAAAAATTAAGTTTCCCCAATCTTCTCAAAACTCTGGATTCTGATAGAGGGCCATGAGACTTAGTCCTGAGTGCAAAAATGGAGGCTCTAGACCCTTCCAGAGCTGAGATATCGAAACTGAAAATTTCGACCCGAAAAAAAAACGACAGTGGTACCCCTTACGTTTTTTTTGGGGGGGGCGAAAAATTAAGTTTCCTCAATCTTCTCAAAACTCTGGATTCTGATAGAGGGCCATGCGACTTAGTCCTTAGTGCAAAAATGGAGGCTCTAGCCCCTTCCAGAGCTGAGATATCGAAACTCAAAAATTCGGCCCGAAAAAAAAAAACGACAGTGGTACCCCTTACGTTTTTTTTTTTTGGGCGAAAAATTAAGTTTCTCCAATCTTCCCAAAACTCTGGATTCTGATAGAGGGTCATGAGACTTAGACCTGAGTGCAAAAATGGAGGCTCTAGCCCCTTCCAGAGCTGAGATATCGAAACTCAAAATTTCGACCCGAAAAAAAAAACGACAGTGGTACCCCTTACGTTTTTTTTTTTGGGCGAAAAATTAAGTTTCTCCAATCTTCCCTAAACTCTGGATTCTGATAGAGGGCCATGAGACTTAGACCTGAGTGCAAAAATGGAGGCTCTAGACCCTTCCAGAGCTGAGATATCGAAACTCAAAATTTTGACCCAAAAAAAAAACGACAGTGGTACCCCTTACCTTTTTTTGGGGGGGGCGAAAAATTAAGTTTCCTCAATCTTCTCAAAACTCTGGATTCTGATAGAGGGCCATGAGACTTAGTCCTGAGTGCAAAAATGGAGGCTCTAGACAACATCTCTTGTGTTTTATGAATGACGTCAGCGACTAGTCGACTCGACTTTGATGTCATAAAACTCGACTTCAAAAAATCTGAAGTCGTTCAACCCCTATCACAACCACGTCCAAGTGATCTGAAGGATCACTTCCGGCGCACTTGCGCAGACCGAAGCGCCTGTGCCTTCAGATCACTTGGACGTGGCTGTGATTACAAGAGGTAAAAACAATATAAATACTGTTCGTTTTCTCACACAAACCGCTCGTTTCGTGTCTTAGGCCATCAATGTGTACTTGCATTTAAGAGTCATTGAATCATGTTTAATTTGGACTTCTCTGTGCATGCTTTTTCAGGTGGACCCAGGGTGAACCCCATAAACCTGCATTATATGACTGACAGACAAGAACGGTTTGACCTAGAAATATCAAAATTGAAAATACTGTGAAAACAAAGGCACCTACATCTTGGATGCCCTAGAAGTAAGATAAAAGATATCAAAAAATAATTTCAAAGCGAACTATCCCTTTAATGAAATCTGAGAGCGTTCTCTCCCTCTGTTGACAGCTCTCCCTCTGCTTACACCTACCACTTTCAAGCTCCAGAAAGATAGTAAGATGTATAAAAGTAACACAGTGTTAGAGTCCTATCCAAATGTGATGCGATAAGATTCTAGCAAAACATTTGTGCCACTTTATAAATTTGGGGTTATACCACTGGAGTCACATGGATTACATTTGTGTCTATACCTTTCTGAAACTTGAAAGTGGTAGTTGCCTAATCTGTCAATGGAAGGACAGAAATCTCTCAGAGTTCCGCAAAAAGATCTTCATTTTTGTTCTAAAGATGAATGTAACTCTTGTGAGGTGTGGAACAACGTGCGTGTGAGTAATTACAATTACAATTTTGGGGTGAGCTTACGCTTTATGTAATTTTGTGTTCTCTTACAGAAAAATGGCATCAACACTAACATTTCACTCTTCTTTAATCCCTAGCTGGCATCTTGGGGAGGACGACCTCGCATCCAGTATGCTGCTGTGGGTGACGCAGGATTTCGAACTCATTCGATCACTTGTCTCTATGCTTTTCGAACTGTGGCGACTAATCGTGCCTTGCTGTGGGCCAAGCCGCTGGATCTTCAGATCTTCTTCGATTTGCTTAATCCATCCTTTTTTTGGGTGCAGTGCGCTGGATTCTCCACTGGGTTAGACGTTTCCTCCAGAGGACTTGTGTGGTATTCAATTTGCATCCATTCTGCACGTGTCCAAACATTTCACTCTATTGACTAGAAGTCTAAAGCAATTTTTAAGGATAAAAGCAGAAGCCTTATCTTCATTCCATTTTGTTTGTTTCTGTATTGTATCGTATTCTATTAGTATTGCATTTGAAAATGTTTTGAATCTTGACTTTCACAGTTTATGAAGTTTTTTTTTTTCTCTCATTTTTTAAAAATAATTTTGTGAGCTATTTGGTTCAACACCAATGCAAGTACCTGCTCATGTTTTCTTTTTTCTTTTTTTCATTTCTCCCATGTTTGTATTTTGGAAAAGTTAAGACATTAAACAAGCACTTTATGGTGCTTTGCACATTGTTAAATTGTGTGTGTGTGTGTGTGTGTGTCTGTCTGTATATATCAATCTTTACCCATTGAATGCGTTTTAAGAATGTTTACATGAAATTTTTACAAAAATAAAACATGTTTAATATGTATATATTGTTCTTGAATTATTTGCTACCAAAATATATGCTATAAAAATAGAAATTTCTGTATAAGGATTATCCGTGAATAGTACAGAAAATACGGAATTTTCCATTTTAGGTTTGACTGAAATGTCCGTCAATGGTACAGAAAAACTGATGTAAATCTACGGAAATATCCGTTCTAAGGTTTACGGCAGTGCCCGTACAAAAACGGAAAAAGTGCTGGTAATTAATTACCACTTTTTTTTAACGGTGTACTACCTAGTGCACATAAGCCCAGATCAACACTAACCAGACCTGATGACTACTACCTAGTGCACTTCAAATCACTATCAGCCCTGAATAGACAATAACATGTGCTTTAGGGCTTAACTTTTATTGATATAAAATAACATATTAATATTTATTTGTAAATGTCTTTTCCCATGTAAAAATCTAGATTAAAAAAAAAAAACTTAGAATATCCTTTCTTTGTGCAGTCCACTGTACTTAGCAAATATGAGATTCAAATTTACAACAGCAGGTTTAATCATGTTTCCACAACAGGTTTAGATGAGCGTGTTACAGACTGACATCATCACAGTTTGACACACTGATGCTCTGATTGGCTGATTAATGAAATTATCTTCAGTGATTAGCATGAGCTTTAAGACCCTGGATAATGAATGACAGTCTGTTCTGCAGTGTGTTCGTCACACTGACCCTCCCCTGCGGTGTTTGTGTGTCAGAATAAAGTGATCAGACAAATGAATGGAACTCATCTACATGAGGAACACACTCTTGGAAACACTTCAAGCATTAACTGCTACACACACCAGCTGAAAATGACTCAAATGTCACATCGTACCCTTATTATTCTGTAAACTACAGATTTCATCAAATTATTTTCATTCCTTATTAAAATAAAGTTCTGGGGTGTTATTGTGACGGGTGAAAAACACTAAAGACGTCATGAGGGCCATGAGACTTAGTCCTGAGTGCAAAAATGGAGGCTCTAGACCCTTCCAGAGCTGAGATATCAAAACTCAAAATTTCGACCTGAAAAAAAAAACGACAGTGGTACCCCTTACGTTTGTTTTTTTTGGGCGAAAAATTAAGTTTCTCCAATCTTCCCAAAACTCTGGATTCTGATAGAGGGCCATGAGACTTAGACCTGAGTGCAAAAATGGAGGCTCTAGCCCCTTCCAGAGCTGAGATATCGAAACTCAAAAATTCGGCCCGAAAAAAAAAACGACAGTGGTACCCCTTACGTTTTTTTTTTTGGGCGAAAAATTACGTTTCTCCAATCTTCCCAAAACTCTGGATTCTGATAGAGGGCCATGAGACTTAGACCTGAGTGCAAAAATGGAGGCTCTAGCCCCTTCCAGAGCTGAGATATCGAAACTCAAAATTTCGACCTGAAAAAAAAACGACAGTGGTACCCCTTACGTTTTTTTTTTTTTGGGCGAAAAATTAAGTTTCTCCAATCTTCCCAAAACTCTGGATTCTGATAGAGGGCCATGAGACTTAGACCTGAGTGCAAAAATGGAGGCTCTAGCCCCTTCCAGAGCTGAGATATCGAAACTCAAAAATTCGGCCCGAAAAAAAAACGACAGTGGTACCCCTTACGTTTTTTTTTTTTGGGCGAAAAATTAAGTTTCTCCAATCTTCCCAAAACTCTGGATTCTGATAGAGGGCCATGAGACTTAGACCTGAGTGCAAAAATGGAGGCTCTAGCCCCTTCCAGAGCTGAGATATCGAAACTCAAAAATTCGGCCCGAAAAAAAAACGACAGTGGTACCCCTTACGTTTTTTTTTTTTGGGCGAAAAATTAAATTTCTCCAATCTTCCCAAAACTCTGGATTCTGATAGAGGGCCACAAGACTTAGACCTGAGTGCAAAAATGGAGGCTCTTGCCCATTCCAGAGCTGAGATATCGAAACTCAAAAATTCGGCCCGAAAAAAAAAACGACAGTGGTACCCCTTACGTTTTTTTTTTTTGGGCGAAAAATTAAGTTTCTCCAATCTTCCCAAAACTCTGGATTCTGATAGAGGGCCATGAGACTTAGACCTGAGTGCAAAAATGGAGGCTCTTGCCCATTCCAGAGCTGAGATATCGAAACTCAAAAATTCGGCCCGAAAAAAAAACGACAGTGGTACCCCTTACGTTTTTTTTTTTTTGGGCGAAAAATTAAGTTTCTCCAATCTTCCCAAAACTCTGGATTCTGATAGAGGGCCATGAGACTTAGACCTGAGTGCAAAAATGGAGGCTCTAGCCACTTCCAGAGCTGAGATATCGAAACTCAAAAATTCGGCCCGAAAAAAAAAACGACAGTGGTACCCCTTACGTTTTTTTTTTTTGGGCGAAAAATTAAGTTTCTCCAATCTTCCCAAAACTCTGGATTCTTATAGAGGGCCATGAGACTTAGACCTGAGTGCAAAAATGGAGGCTCTTGCCCCTTCCAGAGCTGAGATATCGAAACTCAAAAATTCGGCCCGAAAAAAAAACGACAGTGGTACCCCTTACGTTTTTTTTTTTTGGGCGAAAAATTAAGTTTCTCCAATCTTCCCAAAACTCTGGATTCTGATAGAGGGCCATGAGACTTAGACCTGAGTGCAAAAATGGAGGCTCTAGCCCCTTCCAGAGCTGAGATATCGAAACTCAAAAATTCGGCCCGAAAAAAAAACGACAGTGGTACCCCTTACGTTTTTTTTTTGGGCGAAAAATTTATTTTCTCCAATCTTCCCAAAACTCTGGATTCTGATAGAGGGCCATGAGACTTAGACCTGAGTGCAAAAATGGAGGCTCTAGCCCCTTCCAGAGCTGAGATATCGAAACTCAAAAATTCGGCCCGAAAAAAAAACGACAGTGGTACCCCTTACGTTTTTTTTTTTGGGCGAAAAATTTATTTTCTCCAATCTTCCCAAAACTCTGGATTCTGATAGAGGGCCATGAGACTTAGACCTGAGTGCAAAAATGGAGGCTCTAGCCCCTTCCAGAGCTGAGATATCGAAACTCAAAAATTCGTCCCGAAAAAAAAACGACAGTGGTACCCCTTACGTTTTTTTTTTTGGGCGAAAAATTTATTTTCTCCAATCTTCCCAAAACTCTGGATTCTGATAGAGGGCCATGAGACTTAGACCTGAGTGCAAAAATGGAGGCTCTAGCCCCTTCCAGAGCTGAGATATCGAAACTCAAAAATTCGGCCCGAAAAAAAAACGACAGTGGTACCCCTAACGTTTTTTTTTTTTGGGCGAAAAATTAAGTTTCTCCAATCTTCCCAAAACTCTGGATTCTGATAGAGGGCCATGAGACTTAGACCTGAGTGCAAAAATGGAGGCTCTTGCCCCTTCCAGAGCTGAGATATCGAAACTCAAAAATTCGGCCCGAAAAAAAAAACGACAGTGGTACCCCTTACGTTTTTTTTTTTGGGCGAAAAATTAAGTTTCTCCAATCTTCCCAAAACTCTGGATTCTGATAGAGGGCCATGAGACTTAGACCTGAGTGCAAAAATGGAGGCTCTTGCCCCTTTCAGAGCTGAGATATCGAAACTCAAAAATTCGGCCCGAAAAAAAAACGACAGTGGTACCCCTTACGTTTTTTTTTTTTGGGCGAAAAATGAAGTTTCTCCAATCTTCCCAAAACTCTGGATTCTGATAGAGGGCCATGAGACTTAGACCTGAGTGCAAAAATGGAGGCTCTAGCCCCTTCCAGAGCTGAGATATCGAAACTCAAAAATTCGGCCCGAAAAAAAAACGACAGTGGTACCCCTTACGTTTTTTTTTTGGGGCGAAAAATTTATTTTCTCCAATCTTCCCAAAACTCTGGATTCTGATAGAGGGCAATGAGACTTAGACCTGAGTGCAAAAATGGAGGCTCTAGCCCCTTCCAGAGCTGAGATATCGAAACTCAAAAATTCGTCCCGAAAAAAAAACGACAGTGGTACCCCTTACGTTTTTTTTTTTTTTGGGCGAAAAATTAAGTTTCTCCAATCTTCCCAAAACTCTGGATT
Source organism: Pimephales promelas (assembly GCF_988280905.1). Taxonomy (NCBI): domain Eukaryota; kingdom Metazoa; phylum Chordata; class Actinopteri; order Cypriniformes; family Leuciscidae; genus Pimephales; species Pimephales promelas. The sequence goes on along the minus strand of NC_142793.1, from coordinate 2,242,838 downwards.
CTGATAGAGGGCCATGAGACTTAGACCTGAGTGCAAAAATGGAGGCTCTAGCCCCTTCCAGAGCTGAGATATCGAAACTCAAAAATTCGGCCCGAAAAAAAAACGACAGTGGTACCCCTTACACTTTTTTTTTTTGGGCAAAAAATTAAGTTTCTCCAATCTTCCCAAAACTCTGGATTCTGATAGAGGGCCATGAGACTTAGACCTGAGTGCAAAAATGGAGGCTCTTGCCCCTTCCAGAGCTGAGATATCGAAACTCAAAAATTCGGCCCGAAAAAAAAACGACAGTGGTACCCCTTACGTTTTTTTTTTTGGGCGAAAAATTAAGTTTCTCCAATCTTCCCAAAACTCTGGATTCTGATAGAGGGCCATGAGACTTAGACCTGAGTGCAAAAATGGAGGCTCTAGCCCCTTCCAGAGCTGAGATATCGAAACTCAAAAATTCGGCCCGAAAAAAAAACGACAGTGGTACCCCTTACGTTTTTTTTTTTTGGGCGAAAAATGAAGTTTCTCCAATCTTCCCAAAACTCTGGATTCTGATAAAGGGCCATGAGACTTAGACCTGAGTGCAAAAATGGAGGCTCTAGCCCCTTCCAGAGCTGAGATATCGAAACTCAAAAATTCGGCCAGAAAAAAAAACGACAGTGGTACCCCTTACGTTTTTTTTTTTTGGGCGAAAAATTAAATTTCTCCAATCTTCCCAAAACTCTGGATTCTGATAGAGGGCCACAAGACTTAGACCTGAGTGCAAAAATGGAGGCTCTTGCCCATTCCAGAGCTGAGATATCGAAACTCAAAAATTCGGCCCGAAAAAAAAAACGACAGTGGTACCCCTTACGTTTTTTTTTTTTGGGCGAAAAATTAAGTTTCTCCAATCTTCCCAAAACTCTGGATTCTGATAGAGGGCCATGAGACTTAGACCTGAGTGCAAAAATGGAGGCTCTTGCCCATTCCAGAGCTGAGATATCGAAACTCAAAAATTCGGCCCGAAAAAAAAACGACAGTGGTACCCCTTACGTTTTTTTTTTTTGGGCGAAAAATTAAGTTTCTCCAATCTTCCCAAAACTCTGGATTCTGATAGAGGGCCATGAGACTTAGACCTGAGTGCAAAAATGGAGGCTCTAGCCCCTTCCAGAGCTGAGATATCGAAACTCAAAAATTCGGCCCGAAAAAAAAAACGACAGTGGTACCCCTTACGTTTTTTTTTTTTGGGCGAAAAATTAAGTTTCTCCAATCTTCCCAAAACTCTGGATTCTTATAGAGGGCCATGAGACTTAGACCTGAGTGCAAAAATGGAGGCTCTTGCCCCTTCCAGAGCTGAGATATCGAAACTCAAAAATTCGGCCCGAAAAAAAAACGACAGTGGTACCCCTTACGTTTTTTTTTTTTGGGCGAAAAATTAAGTTTCTCCAATCTTCCCAAAACTCTGGATTCTGATAGAGGGCCATGAGACTTAGACCTGAGTGCAAAAATGGAGGCTCTAGCCCCTTCCAGAGCTGAGATATCGAAACTCAAAAATTCGGCCCGAAAAAAAAACGACAGTGGTACCCCTTACGTTTTTTTTTTTGGGCGAAAAATTTATTTTCTCCAATCTTCCCAAAACTCTGGATTCTGATAGAGGGCCATGAGACTTAGACCTGAGTGCAAACATGGAGGCTCTAGCCCCTTCCAGAGCTGAGATATCGAAACTCAAAAATTCGGCCCGAAAAAAAAACGACAGTGGTAAACCTCCTACGTTTTTTTTTTTGGGCGAAAAATTTATTTTCTCCAATCTTCCCAAAACTCTGGATTCTGATAGAGGGCCATGAGACTTAGACCTGAGTGCAAAAATGGAGGCTCTAGCCCCTTCCAGAGCTGAGATATCGAAACTCAAAAATTCGGCCCGAAAAAAAAACGACAGTGGTACCCCTTACGTTTTTTTTTTTGGGCGAAAAATTTATTTTCTCCAATCTTCCTAAAACTCTGGATTCTGATAGAGGGCCATGAGACTTAGTCCTGAGTGCAAAAATGGAGGCTCTAGCCCCTTCCAGAGCTGAGATATCGAAACTCAAAAATTCGGCCCGAAAAAAAAACGACAGTGGTACCCCTTACGTTTTTTTTTTTGGGCGAAAAATTTATTTTCTCCAATCTTCCCAAAACTCTGGATTCTGATAGAGGGCCATGAGACTTAGACCTGAGTGCAAAAATGGAGGCTCTAGCCCCTTCCAGAGCTGAGATATCGAAACTCAAAAATTCGGCCCGAAAAAAAAACGACAGTGGTACCCCTTACGTTTTTTTTTTTGGGCAAAAAATTAAGTTTCTCCAATCTTCCCAAAACTCTGGATTCTGATAGAGGGCCATGAGACTTAGACCTGAGTGCAAAAATGGAGGCTCTTGCCCCTTTCAGAGCTGAGATATCGAAACTCAAAAATTCGGCCCGAAAAAAAAACGACAGTGGTACCCCTTACGTTTTTTTTTTTTGGGCGAAAAATTAAGTTTCTCCAATCTTCCCAAAACTCTGGATTCTGATAGAGGGCCATGAGACTTAGACCTGAGTGCAAAAATGGAGGCTCTAGCCCCTTCCAGAGCTGAGATATCGAAACTCAAAAATTCGTCCCGAAAAAAAAACGACAGTGGTACCCCTTACGTTTTTTTTTTTTGGGGCGAAAAATTAAGTTTCTCCAATCTTCCCAAAACTCTGGATTCTGATAGAGGGCCATGAGACTTAGACCTGAGTGCAAAAATGGAGGCTCTAGCCCCTTCCAGAGCTGAGATATCGAAACTCAAAAATTCGGCCCGAAAAAAAAACGACAGTGGTACCCCTTACGTTTTTTTTTTTTTGGGCAAAAAATTAAGTTTCTCCAATCTTCCCAAAACTCTGGATTCTGATAGAGGGCCATGAGACTTAGACCTGAGTGCAAAAATGGAGGCTCTAGCCCCTTCCAGAGCTGAGATATCGAAACTCAAAAATTCGGCCCGAAAAAAAAACGACAGTGGTACCCCTTACGTTTTTTTTTTTGGGCGAAAAATTAAGTTTCTCCAATCTTCCCAAAACTCTGGATTCTGATAGAGGGCCATGAGACTTAGACCTGAGTGCAAAAATGGAGGCTCTAGCCCCTTCCAGAGCTGAGATATCGAAACTCAAAAATTCGGCCCGAAAAAAAAACGACAGTGGTACCCCTTACGTTTTTTTTTTTTGGGCGAAAAATGAAGTTTCTCCAATCTTCCCAAAACTCTGGATTCTGATAAAGGGCCATGAGACTTAGACCTGAGTGCAAAAATGGAGGCTCTAGCCCCTTCCAGAGCTGAGATATCGAAACTCAAAAATTCGGCCAGAAAAAAAAACGACAGTGGTACCCCTTACGTTTTTTTTTTTTGGGCGAAAAATTAAATTTCTCCAATCTTCCCAAAACTCTGGATTCTGATAGAGGGCCATGAGACTTAGACCTGAGTGCAAAAATGGAGGCTCTTGCCCCTTCCAGAGCTGAGATATCGAAACTCAAAAATTCGGCCCGAAAAAAAACGACAGTGGTACCCCTTACGTTTTTTTTTTTGGGGCGAAAAATTAAGTTTCTCCAATCCTCCCAAAACTCTGGATTCTGATAGAGGGCCATGAGACTTAGATCTGAGTGCAAAAATGGAGGCTCTAGCCCCTTCCAAAGCTGAGATATCGAAACTCAAAAATTCGGCCCGAAAAAAAAAACGACAGTGGTACCCCTTACGTTTTTTTTTTTGGGGCGAAAAATTAAGTTTCTCCAATCTTCCCAAAACTCTGGATTCTGATAGAGGGCCATGAGACTTAGACCTGAGTGCAAAAATGGAGGCTCTTGCCCCTTCCAGAGCTGAGATATCGAAACTCAAAAATTCGGCCCGAAAAAAAAATGACAGTGGTACCCCTTACGTTTTTTTTTTTTTGGGTGAAAAATTAAGTTTCTCCAATCTTCCCAAAACTCTGGATTCTGATAGAGGGCCATGAGACTTAGACCTGAGTGCAAAAATGGAGGCTCTTGCCCCTTCCAGAGCTGAGATATCGAAACTCAAAAATTCGGCCCGAAAAAAAAACGACAGTGGTACCCCTTTTGTTTTTTGTTTTTGGGCGAAAAATGAAGTTTCTGCAATCTTCCCAAAACTCTGGATTCTGATAGAGGGCCATGAGACTTAGACCTGAGTGCAAAAATGGAGGCTCTAGCCCCTTCCAGAGCTGAGATATCGAAACTCAAAAATTCGGCCCGAAAAAAAAACGACAGTGGTACCCCTTACGTTTTTTTTTTTTTGGGCGAAAAATAAAATTTCTCCAATCTTCCCAAAACTCTGGATTCTGATAGAGGGCCATGAGACTTAGACCTGAGTGCAAAAATGGAGGCTCTTGCCCCTTCCAGAGCTGAGATATCGAAACTCAAAAATTCGGCCCGAAAAAAAACCGACAGTGGTACCCCTTAAGTTTTTTTTTGGGGGGCGAAAAATTAAGTTTCTCCAATCCTCCCAAAACTCTGGATTCTGATAGAGGGCCATGAGACTTAGACCTGAGTGCAAAAATGGAGGCTCTAGCCCCTTCCAGAGCTGAGATATCGAAACTCAAAAATTCGGCCCGAAAAAAAAACGACAGTGGTACCCCTTACGTTTTTTTTGGGGGGGGCGAAAAATTAAGTTTCTCCAATCTTCCCAAAACTCTGGATTCTGATAGAGGGCCATGAGACTTAGACCTGAGTGCAAAAATGGAGGCTCTAGCCCCTTCCAGAGCTGAGATATCGAAACTCAAAAATTCGGCCCGAAAAAAAACGACAGTGGTACCCCTTACGTTTTTTTTTTTTGGGCGAAAAATTTATTTTCTCCAATCTTCCCAAAACTCTGGATTCTGATAGAGGGCCATGAGACTTAGACCTGAGTGCAAAAATAGAGGCTCTAGCCCCTTCCAGAGCTGAGATATCGAAACTCAAAAATTCGGCCCGAAAAAAAAACGACAGTGGTACCCCTTACGTTATTTTTTTTGGGCGAAAAATTACATTTCTCCAATCTTCCCAAAACTCTGGATTCTGATAGAGGGCCATGAGACTTAGACCTGAGTGCAAAAATTGAGGCTCTTGCCCCTTCCAGAGCTGAGATATCGAAACTCAAAAATTCGGCCCGAAAAAAAAAACGACAGTGGTACCCCTTACGTTTTTTTTTTTGGGGCGAAAAATTAAGTTTCTCGAATCCTCCCAAAACTCTGGATTCTGATAGAGGGCCATGAGACTTAGACCTGAGTGCAAAAATGGAGGCTCTAGCCCCTTCCAGAGCTGAGATATCGAAACTCAAAAATTCGGCCCGAAAAAAAAACGACAGTGGTACCCCTTACGTTTTTTTTTTTGGGGGGGGCGAAAAATTAAGTTTCTCCAATCTTCCCAAAACTCTGGATTCTGATAGAGGGCCATGAGACTTAGACCTGAGTGCAAAAATGGAGGCTCTAGCCCCTTCCAGAACTGAGATATCGAAACTCAAAAATTCGGCCCGAAAAAAAACGACAGTGGTACCCCTTACGTTTTTTTTTTGGGGCGAAAAATTTATTTTCTCCAATCTTCCCAAAACTCTGGATTCTGATAGAGGGCCATGAGACTTAGACCTGAGTGCAAAAATGGAGGCTCTAGCCCCTTCCAGAGGTGAGTTATCGAAACTCAAAAATTCGGCCCGAAAAAAAAACGACAGTGGTACCCCTTACGTTTTTTTTTTGGGGCGAAAAATTTATTTTCTCCAATCTTCCCAAAACTCTGGATTCTGATAGAGGGCCATGAGACTTAGACCTGAGTGCAAAAATGGAGGCTCTAGCCCCTTCCAGAGCTGAGATATCAAAACTCAAAAATTCGGCCCGAAAAAAAAACGACAGTGGTACCCCTTACGTTTTTTTTTTTTTGGGCGAAAAATTAAGTTTCTCCAATCTTCCCAAAACTCTGGATTCTGATAGAGGGCCATGAGACTTAGACCTGAGTGCAAAAATGGAGGCTCTAGCCCCTTCCAGAGCTGAGATATCGAAACTCAAAAATTCGGCCCGAAAAAAAAACGACAGTGGTACCCCTTACGTTTTTTTTTTGGGCAAAAAATTAAGTTTCTCCAATCTTCCCAAAACTCTGGATTCTGATAGAGGGCCATGAGACTTAGACCTGAGTGCAAAAATGGAGGCTCTTGCCCCTTCCAGAGCTGAGATATCGAAACTCAAAAATTCGGCCCGAAAAAAAAAACGACAGTGGTACCCCTTACGTTTTTTTTTTTGGGCGAAAAATTAAGTTTCTCCAATCTTCCCAAAACTCTGGATTCTGATAGAGGGCCATGAGACTTAGACCTGAGTGCAAAAATGGAGGCTCTAGCCCCTTCCAGAGCTGAGATATCGAAACTCAAAAATTCGGCCCGGAAAAAAAACGACAGTGGTACCCCTTACGTTTTTTTTTTTTGGGCGAAAAATTTATTTTCTCCAATCTTCCCAAAACTCTGGATTCTGATAGAGGGCCATGAGACTTAGACCTGAGTGCAAAAATGGAGGCTCTAGCCCCTTCCAGAGCTGAGATATCGAAACTCAAAAATTCGGCCCGAAAAAAAAACGACAGTGGTACCCCTTACGGTTTTTTTTTTGGGCGAAAAATTAAGTTTCTCCAATCTTCCCAAAACTCTGGATTCTGATAGAGGGCCATGAGACTTAGACCTGAGTGCAAAAATGGAGGCTCTAGCCCCTTCCAGAGCTGAGATATCGAAACTCAAAAATTCGGCCCGAAAAAAAAAACGACAGTGGTACCCCTTACGTTTTTTTTTTTGGGCGAAAAATTAAGTTTCTCCAATCTTCCCAAAACTCTGGATTCTGATAGAGGGCCATGAGACTTAGACCTGAGTGCAAAAATGGAGGCTCTTGCCCCTTCCAGAGCTGAGATATCGAAACTCAAAAATTCGGCCCGAAAAAAAAACGACAGTGGTACCCCTTACGTTTTTTTTTTTTGGGCGAAAAATTAAGTTTCTCCAATCTTCCCAAAACTCTGGATTCTGATAGAGAGCCATGAGACTTAGACCTGAGTGCAAAAATGGAGGCTCTAGCCCCTTCCAGAGCTGAGATATCGAAACTCAAAAATTCGGCCCGAAAAAAAAACGACAGTGGTACCCCTTACGTTTTTTTTTTTTGGGCGAAAAATGAAGTTTCTCCAATCTTCCCAAAACTCTGGATTCTGATAAAGGGCCATGAGACTTAGACCTGAGTGCAAAAATGGAGGCTCTAGCCCCTTCCAGAGCTGAGATATCGAAACTCAAAAATTCGGCCAGAAAAAAAAACGACAGTGGTACCCCTTACGTTTTTTTTTTTTGGGCGAAAAATTAAATTTCTCCAATCTTCCCAAAACTCTGGATTCTGATAGAGGGCCATGAGACTTAGACCTGAGTGCAAAAATGGAGGCTCTTGCCCCTTCCAGAGCTGAGATATCGAAACTCAAAAATTCGGCCCGAAAAAAAACGACAGTGGTACCCCTTACGTTTTTTTTTTTGGGGCGAAAAATTAAGTTTCTCCAATCCTCCCAAAACTCTGGATTCTGATAGAGGGCCATGAGACTTAGACCTGAGTGCAAAAATGGAGGCTCTAGCCCCTTCCAGAGCTGAGATATCGAAACTCAAAAATTCGGCCCGAAAAAAAAACGACAGTGGTACCCCTTACGGTTTTTTTTTTTGGGCGAAAAATTAAGTTTCTCCAATCTTCCCAAAACTCTGGATTCTGATAGAGGGCCATGAGACTTAGACCTGAGTGCAAAAATGAAGGCTCTTGCCCCTTCCAGAGCTGAGATATCGAAACTCAAAAATTCGGCCCGAAAAAAAAAACGACAGTGGTACCCCTTACGTTTTTTTTTTTTTGGGCGAAAAATTAAGTTTCTCCAATCTTCCCAAAACTCTGGATTCTGATAGAGGGCCATGAGACTTAGACCTGAGTGCAAAAATGGAGGCTCTTGCCCCTTCCAGAGCTGAGATATCGAAACTCAAAAATTCGGCCCGAAAAAAAAACGACAGTGGTACCCCTTACGTTTTTTTTTTTTTGGGTGAAAAATTAAGTTTCTCCAATCTTCCCAAAACTCTGGATTCTGATAGAGGGCCATGAGACTTAGACCTGAGTGCAAAAATGGAGGCTCTTGCCCCTTCCAGAGCTGAGATATCGAAACTCAAAAATTCGGCCCGAAAAAAAAACGACAGTGGTACCCCTTATGTTTTTTTTTTTGGGCGAAAAATGAAGTTTCTCCAATCTTCCCAAAACTCTGGATTCTGATAGAGGGCCATGAGACTTAGACCTGAGTGCAAAAATGGAGGCTCTAGCCCCTTCCAGAGCTGAGATATCGAAACTCAAAAATTCGGCCCGAAAAAAAAACGACAGTGGTACCCCTTACGTTTTTTTTTTTTTGGGCGAAAAATTAAATTTCTCCAATCTTCCCAAAACTCTGGATTCTGATAGAGGGCCATGAGACTTAGACCTGAGTGCAAAAATGGAGGCTCTTGCCCCTTCCAGAGCTGAGATATCGAAACTCAAAAATTCGGCCCGAAAAAAAAAACGACAGTGGTACCCCTTACGTTTTTTTTTTTGGGCGAAAAATTAAGTTTCTCCAATCCTCCCAAAACTCTGGATTCTGATAGAGGGCCATGAGACTTAGACCTGAGTGCAAAAATGGAGGCTCTTGCCCCTTCCAGAGCTGAGATATCGAAACTCAAAAATTCGGCCCAAAAAAAAAACGACAGTGGTACCCCTTACGTTTTTTTTTTTTTGGGGCGAAAAATTAAATTTCTCCAATCTTCCCAAAACTCTGGATTCTGATAGAGGGCCATGAGACTTAGACCTGAGTGCAAAAATGGAGGCTCTTGCCCCTTCCAGAGCTGAGATATCGAAACTCAAAAATTCGGCCCGAAAAAAAAAACGACAGTGGTACCCCTTACGTTTTTTTTTTTGGGCGAAAAATTAAGTTTCTCCAATCCTCCCAAAACTCTGGATTCTGATAGAGGGCCATGAGACTTAGACCTGAGTGCAAAAATGGAGGCTCTTGCCCCTTCCAGAGCTGAGATATCGAAACTCAAAAATTCGGCCCAAAAAAAAAACGACAGTGGTACCCCTTACGTTTTTTTTTTTTTTGGGCGAAAAATTAAATTTCTCCAATCTTCCCAAAACTCTGGATTCTGATAGAGGGCCATGAGACTTAGACCTGAGTGCAAAAATGGAGGCTCTTGCCCCTTCCAGAGCTGAGATATCGAAACTCAAAAATTCGGCCCGAAAAAAAAAAACGACAGTGGTACCCCTTACGTTTTTTTTTTTTGGGCGAAAAATTAAGTTTCTCCAATCCTCCCAAAACTCTGGATTCTGATAGAGGGCCATGAGACTTAGACCTGAGTGCAAAAATGGAGGCTCTAGACCCTTCCAGAGCTGAGATATCGAAACTCAAAAATTCGGCCCGAAAAAAAAACGACAGTGGTACCCCTTACGTTTTTTTTTTTTTTGGGCGAAAAATTAAGTTTCTCCAATCTTCCCAAAACTCTGGATTCTGATAGAGGACCATGAGACTTAGACCTGAGTGCAAAAATGGAGGCTCTAGCCCCTTCCAGAGCTGAGATATCGAAACTCAAAAATTCGGCCCGAAAAAAAAAAAAAACGACAGTGGTACCCCTTACGTTTTTTTTTTCGGGCGAAAAATTAAGTTTCTCCAATCTTCTCAAAACTCTGGATTCTGATAGAGGGCCATGAGACTTAGACCTGAGTGCAAAAATGGAGGCTCTTGCCCCTTCCAGAGCTGAGATATCGAAACTCAAAAATTCGTCCCGAAAAAAAAAAAACGACAGTAGTACCCCTTACGTTTTTTTTTTGGGGCGAAAAATTAAGTTTCTCCAATCTTCCCAAAACTCTGGATTCTGATAGAGGGCCATGAGACTTAGACCTGAGTGCAAAAATGGAGGCTCTTGCCCCTTCCAGAGCTGAGATATCGAAACTCAAAAATTCGGCCCGAAAAAAAAAAACGACAGTGGTACCCCTTACGTTTTTTTTTTTTTGGGCGAAAAATTACGTTTCCTCAATTTTCTCAAAACTCTGGATTCTGATAGAGGGCCATGAGACTTAGTCCTGAGTGCAAAAATGGAGGCTCTAGACCCTTCCAGAGCTGAGATATCGAAACTCAAAATTTCGACCCAAAAAAAAAAACGACAGTGGTACCCCTTACGTTTTTTTTGGTGGGGCGAAAAATTAAGTTTCCCCAATCTTCTCAAAACTCTGGATTCTGATAGAGGGCCATGAGACTTAGTCCTGAGTGCAAAAATGGAGGCTCTAGACCCTTCCAGAGCTGAGATATCGAAACTCAAAATTTCGACCAGAAAAAAAAACGACAGTGGTACCCCTTATGTTTGTTTTTTTTTTTCGGGTGAAAAATTAAGTTTCCTCAATCTTCCCAAAACTCTGGATTCTGATAGAGGGCCATGAGACTTAGTCCTGAGTGCAAAAATGGAGGCTCTAGACCAGGGGTCTCAAACTCAAATTAACTGGGGGCCGCTGGAGATAGAGTCTGGATCAGGCCGGGCCGGGCCGCATCAAGTATTCCAAAAAATAAAAAAAATGTATTTAAGTATTCCAAAAATGGAGCACAACTGATCCAATCTTCTCAATCTTGATTATTAACGTTTCTTCTGAACTGTTCCTCTGAATTTGAACATTCCTTTCTGTACATGATTGGTTCTTGATGAGCTGTCCTTGATAGTTGACAGTTTTACAAACTTTCTTTGTCTTTTTCTTATACACAACATCTTTGTTGTGATGATAGAAGGCACATTTCCTTTTATTATACTTAGAAAACCAATTACTGCTTTTGAAATACAAATAATTCTTTCTACACATGTATAGTGTCTCAGGCAAATTTCTGACTTTGCACATATCAAAGCAAACCTTCTTATCAACCTGTTGGACCAAGTTCATTGCATGAACTAGTTCAAAGTTCAATTCACAAATTTTAAAATGAACTATTTCAGTTCATATTTCAAAAATGAACTAGTTCTTTTTCCCCCCCATATGTTGCTGCGAGCTTCTTTTTTATTATTAGGCTATTATTATTGCCACAACCCATATACAACCACAGATAACAATCATTTTATCGACGGGCAAAGTTTGCACAGACATGTAAGATTTTCCCATCCTCACCGACCTCATAAAAGCCTTTTAAATGATCTTACGACGCCTCCTCGGTTCACAGACACTAGAATGAACGAGTTCACTGTAACGTTCATCAGGCAGTAATACAGTAGGCTACGTTCAGTTCACGTTCGCCCAAAATATGAACGAGTTCATTAACTATCGTTCATTGAACGTGTTCAGACACAACACAAGATCAAAATGATTATTCTCACATTGTTTTAGAGCAGGGATATCCAACACGTCGCTCGCGAGCTATCAGTAGCTGTGGGCTGATTTGGTGGTGGTAGCTCAAACCTAATTGTTCACATATCGCGCTCACATATTTTGCACGCTCAAATACGTTTCAAACGTAGGCGCGCATCAAGCGCCGAGCGCGCTCATAATTGAAGCGACGCGCTCATTTTTTCCAGGCGCAGTATATTTGTACTTCGTGGATGTCTATGACAACTATTGACAACAAACCGACAGTAAGCTGTCACGAGACTATATATGGTAGCCCATAAGGGATAGAAATATTAATAATAAAAAAAACGCGGCAAACGCAACGGCGGGCCGCACTAACATTAAACTTTAAATAGGGGGCCACAAAATATCATACCGTGGGCCGCAAATGGCCCGCGAGTTTGAGACCTCTGCTCTAGACCCTTCCAGAGCTGAGATATCGAAACTCAAAATTTCGATCCGAAAAAAAAACGACAGTGGTACCCCTTACGTTTTTTTTGGTGGGGCGAAAAATTAAGTTTCCCCAATCTTCTCAAAACTCTGGATTCTGATAGAGGGCCATGAAACTTAGACCTGAGTGCAAAAATGGAGGCTCTAGCCCCTTCCAGAGCTGAGATATCGAAACTCAAAATTTCGACCCGAAAAAAAAAACGACAGTGGTACCCCTTACGTTTTTTTTTGGGGGGGCGAAAAATTAAGTTTCCCCAATCTTCTCAAAACTCTGGATTCTGATAGAGGGCACTGAGACTTAGACCTGAGTGCAAAAATGGAGGCTCTAGCCCCTTCCAGAGCTGAGATATAGAAACTCAAAATTTCAACCCGAAAAAAAAAAGACAGACAAAAATAAAATACAGTATATATATATACACAGAGTAGTGGCTAGCAGAGTTTCTGAATGCTCACTATATCTGGATGATTGTGATCTGCTAATGTAATGCAGTGTTTATATGCTGGACTGCAGGACTGGCTAATAGTTCACTCATTCTCATGCGAGAGCCGTGCTTTACTATCAAAATAACACTAAGGGGTCGGGATTACGCTCTCATTTGACGTGTTAGATTATAATTGCATTCGCAGGAATTCATCACTTTTTATGTCTTATATGTGAACTTAACAAGTTATGAATAATATTATGAATTATAGATGGCGAAATCAGGGAATTATGAGTAGCCACTTTACTGAAGCACACATGAAGACATGCTTGAGGAAAAAAGGTTATGAATACTGAATTTGTTCTGGGCAGCGCAAGGGAAAGGGAGAGGAAATAAAAATAAGTACAAAGAGACTGACGGATGGAAAAGGGGAAAATGTAGAAATAAAAACCTGAAGAAAAGGCAAAAACAGAAACACACGCAAGCAAAAGCAAACAATAAATCACTATCACACACTTCTGGTGTAAGAACACCCACACACATCTCTCTGTCGGGTGTGTGTGTGTGTGTGTTTGCTGTATAAATCATGCTGACATCAGCGTCGGTGAAAGTAGCCGTAGCTGGAGTCCTTCAGCAAGACAGACGGAGAGAGAGAGAGAGGGAGATGATCACTTCGACCTGGGATAACCGATTCCCGTTTCATCATTCCATGACATTCCGTGACATTTAAAAGCCATTAAGGCCCGTGGCCGTCGGTCCCGCGTCCGGTGCGCAGATCATGTGATCATGTGTGGCTGGACTCGCCGATTACACTGACATCACCACGCCAACAAAAATATGATTTTACAATACTGACAGCTCGTTAGAAAGCGTATTGTGGGTGGTGATGGCGCAGTGGATAAGACACATGCCTTTGGTGTGAGAGACCCGGGTTCGAATCCACTGTGAGACACCAATGTGTCCCTGAGCAAGACACTTAACCTCCAGTTGCTCCAGAGGCGTGCGACCTCTGACATATATAGCGATTGTAAGTCGCTTTGGATAACAGCGTCAGCTAAATGAGTAAATGTAAATGTATTGTGTTGTGATGTGACCGCCGTAAGGGGCTATGGTTGTCACAAGCATTAACAGAAATATCATGGTGGAAACACACCAGAGTGTGTTTGGTTACAGTTAGTTCGGCTAACTCCTCAGAAACACGGCTTCTTCTCCAGAAGTGATGAGGAAAGTCTCGATGACTGACTGACTTCAGAACAGAATCTCTTCATGTCCCAGAGACGGACGTGCTCATGCCGATAAGTCCTCGATGGAAACAATAACTCCAATCTAGTGGGATCTTTGTTTCTGCACTATAATTTCTGTACACTGTTTTTAACCAGTCTTCTCCTTCTCTATCTATTGGCTGCTTCTGCTCTGGCCTGGGCCCAATCACTATATATATATATATATATATATATATGAAGAGTTCAGATGCAAAAGCCTCTAAGTGCCATTTGAAATTTTCTTCTAGAATGATCATTTTTATCAAGCTTGTATATTTAAGTTCAGTGATTTCACTTAAATGACAATGATAATTACCTATTAAGTGTTATTTAAGTGAAATCACTGAACTTAAATATACAGGTTTGATAAAAATCATCATTAAAGAAGAAAATTTCAAATGGCATTTAGAGGCTTTTGCATCTGAACTCTTCATATATATATATATATATATATATATATATATATATATATATATATATATGTTACCTCACTTCACAATATGCTGTGTAACATCATGTCATGTCACAATACGTTTTCTGTAACAGTTGTGCATATTATATATATTTATACAGTGTTAAAACAGCAAACCACCCACCTTAGGCTGGTTTAACAATATTCCTGAAATATTACTATTTCTGTTTAAATTGTCATAAAATACGTAACACTTTATTTTACAGTCTCTTTGTTACACATTACATGTACTTACTACAGTAATAACACTATATTTACATGATAATACTTTAATACTTATAAATACATAATTACAAGTAACTAACCCTATCACTATAGTGAGTGCATGAATATTACTCAGTGCTTAACGGTATAATGACACTGTAACACGGGCACTTGTTTTTACAATGTTACATTATGCTGTGTCGTTACATCATTTTGTGTTACACTATTACAAAAGTTGATGTTAGATCCCTTTCCCTGTGACATTAGCTGTGCTATCCCATATTATGTCACCATTTTGTCACACGTTTTGTTGAATTGTATATTGTTTACATTTGTTCTACGTTACAACGCCACTTTGTTACATCATGTTGTGTAGTGTTATATATGTTACACTGTATCTTGTGTTGTGTTATATTGTTGCATTACAACGAAACGAAATGTGCATTTTCTGTATTTTGTTCAAGTGTGCTTGATGATGATATATGAACTAAACGTTTCTAAACGCACTTACTTTTGAAAAGTGCACTTTGTAATCGTCCAATTAAACGTTTTATTTCACATTAGAAATCGTTGTTTTCAGAATCGTTTGCGGTGCTTTAAAGAAGTGTACTTGTTTTGACGTGCGGACTGACGTACTAAAGCACGAGCACTTGCTTAGAATTTCAACGATAAACTTTACATTTAAAGTTAATTTATTTAAAATATACCGAATTGCAACTTCATCAAACGTATAATTACATTTAGCCTATATTCAAATACAACATGACTCATACTTCAATATTATTTCTATTGTGTATTTCACTTTACAATAACTGCTTGCTAATACATTTGGCAGTAGAAATAAGAATAGAATTACGAAATTACAAAAATGCACTCAACAATTCCAGTTGCATTTAATGTAAATAAACAGTATCCAGTTGTTATATGTAATCTATAATTCATTTTCATTTTATTGTAAAAAAAACAGACATTCAGTTTACACATTCATCATTTCATAATTCATTAGTTAATTATTTTTCGTGATTGGTTGTAAACACTGTCTTGTATTGGCTCGTCATAAGACGCAGGTCGCCGCGTGTCTCGTGGTGTGAACTATATGTGGAAATATTTTTATTTGGGTAACAATTCAATTTGAGTCTGTTCCTCGCAGAGAAGCCATCACACACTCACACACTGATGTTTTTGAATGTGTTTGAGCTAGTCCCCATTCACTTCCATTGTAGGGAAAAGGGCAGCACGAACATTCTGCTAAACTTCTCATTTTGTGTTCTACATATACATAATAATGCATAAATTATATTGTTTTTATGTCAAATATTCCTCTGAAACATCCAATAACAGCAACCAACACACACGTCACATGACCACAACACAATCCCTCCACAGCCGCGTGAAATACGGCACATTTGCGCGTGACAGATGGACAGCGTGAGCATTGTGTAGGATTAACTACATGTACGATACAGTAATTACATATGCTACAGCCTTTCACACACGCGCATCTAACGCAAACACTATTTATAGCCGCTAAGCATATTAATTTATGAGCTGTATTGTTTAGCACACAAGCCGCGGCGTCCGAGAGCCAATAACGCGCTGGCCGTACAGCCGCCGTGAGCAGATAATTAATGTGAGTATTGATATAATTAAACTCTAGTTTACTGGATAAATAGGCCTCATTTTACTCCAGTTAATTGTCTGTTTTTAGATAAACAATTTTGCACGATTAACTTTCATCCAGACGCCGTTCGCTCAATAACATGTTTATGGGAAAGTTGAGATGTGTGTTTTCTTCAGTTCTGAAAAAGACAGCAGTCATGAAGGGTTTCTATCAGAAGAACAACTTCTGTTTCAGTGTGTGTGTGCAAGACTTCAATGGCAAATCTCCCTCCATTAACTTCTTTTTTTACGTCATACTTGAGCAGTGAAAAAAAAAAAAAAAAAATTGTAATCATTATTTTTGAAGTAAAATAATATCTAAAATACTTAAAACAAGATACATGCACTTGATAAGAATGCATAAGATGTGCAAAACACACTTGAGTGTATTGTTCTTACAGCGCTGATAACGGTGTGTTTGCTTTCAACACTTCACAGTGAGTTAACTAAATTATTAAACATGAAATAATGAAAAATAATTCTAAAAATATGTCAGTTAACGTCAATGTCAATACAGTCTAAACTACACAACATGCTGATTTATTTCTAAAACATGCATTGATTTGCACTGATACGTCAGTGTGTTTCAGTTGTTTAACTCCTAATCAGACAACAATCTGATGAAGAAGAGTGTGTATCCACACACACACACACACACACACACACACACACACACACCTCCACGACTCTCTCTCTCTCTCTCTCTCTCTCTATATATATATATATATATATATATATATATATATATATATATAATACTTTTATTTTCTATATATATATATATATATATATATATATATATATATATATATATATGTATAGAGAGAGAGAGAGAGAGAGAGAGAGATGACAGACAGATGTGTGTGTGTGAACCGGCTCTTCAACAACAGGTCTGTTCACACCCCATCATACACTCCCTCACTGCAACACACACACACACCCGGACCCGTGACACGGCGCATGTTACAGATCAAAGATATGTCAAGCAGAACAGAGGTGTGCAGAAATCATTTAAAGAACTTTATTATTATTGTTGACCCATTTATAATTATTACACATTTAGTTTTCATTAGCTCTTTGATTAAATATGCGCGCACACACACACACACACACACACACAAAGCTAAAATGTGAATTTAATGCGTGGTGCATTTTTCATAACTTGTATAAACTCATATGTTTTGGACTAAACAAATTCTATAAACGTATGTATTTATATAAGAATAATTATGTTGTGTTTTTTATACTAATAAAAATAAAAAAGACAACAAAAATTATATATATATATATATATAGACAAAAAAAGAAAAAAAAAAGAAATAACACATAAAATCAGTAAAACTTTAACTGAAATTAAAATGAAAACAGAAACTATAATCTAAAACAGTCAAACTCATGATAGTAGTAAATCTAAAACACTGGCGGATGAAGGAAGTGTGAGTATCTGTCCACATCTAAAGCTCCACACACACACACACACACACACACACACACACACACACACACACACACACACACACTGATGAAAGCTCAGAAAACATGATACTTCGTTATCAAACGCGGATGAATGGTGCGGTGTGTGAATATTCATATGCAGGTCATCGGGTGACCTTTCGGGACGGCCAGTAATGCCACTGACCTTCATCCTGACGCCGTGTGGAAGTGTGTGAAATGAGCCCTGACACACTCTCTCAGCGCTAATAAAGACTTATAACACACACACACACTGCAGCATCTTTTCCATATAAACTCTTGTGTAAAATCAACAAGACTGGACATCCTCACCGGGGTCAAAGGTCAGCGCCACACAGACCCAAACTCGCTCCTCACACACAACTATAGTCGAATAATTAAAACACTCGTGTGCGTATCATAAAGACCAGCTCCTCTCTCGCTACAGGCCGTTTATGATCATAAACACGACTGCTTTTTGCTTTATGAAGCTCACAACTGTTGGAGATTTCTCAGCATTCAGGATTGGCCTCTTTTATTTATTTATTTATTTATTTCGATCTCCATTAGCTGCACACGAGCCGCTACTCTTCCTGGAGTCGATTCAAACCAACATGCCGCTTACAAAACTTTTACACCATTACATTTGCAATTACATGTGCCTTACATTTTGCAAATCTAAACACAAATAGAAATAAAGATTAAAACCCACACACCCCTACTCATACATACCTACATCCAAAACCAACATACACCCATATTCCTAATTCTCAGATATGAATAATCTTTTGTTACAAAAAATAACAAAAATTATGACCGTAACCCAGAAGAGTATCATTCATCATCATTGCATTTACTTCAAAACAGAAAAACCCAATATATTCTAAATAAGGAGTGAAATATTAATACAATTGAAATTGATTATTGAAACACGTTTCACAAGAAAAGACACAATTTCACATTTATTTCGATTGCAGTTTCTTTGTAAATACTTGTGAAATGTATTGTGTGTGTGTGTGTGTGTGTGTGAGAGCCCTTGCTCAGTGCGGATGGCGGTTCTGATGGTCTACGAATACGAGGAAACAGCCGTAACACGAGCCGACCAGCGGAAACACACATACACACACACACACACACACACACACAGAGAGAGAAGTGTTCTTGTGTTGTCTGAATGTTGGTACAAACGTATAAAGTGTGTATCTTAAATGTTATAAATGTATTAATGCATTCTTTTTTTTATTTTTATTAATTAATGAATTAATCTTTATTTTATTTTTAAATTTTTTTACTGATTGATTTTTGTTATTATTTGTTCATTGCATATGTAATAGCCAATACTGTACAAGTCATGCCGATAAAGCTCATTAGAATTGAATTGAGAGGAGAGAGAGAGAGAGAGAGAGAGACTTTGACTTTTAAAGCAATTTATTCCATCATTAAAAAAACCTTAACATCTATAAAACATTAATTTATCAAAACATTACCATTTGAAAAAGATGTCTTCGTCTTCTATAAAAGTTAAGCTCTTATTTACACACCATTTCCTCTCAAACATTGGAAGATTACCATTCATTTTATTAAATTCATATTCTAGTCTTATTCTGGATTCAACTAAGGCCCTAAATAAATTAACCATGTTTACTCCTTGTCCTTCTATTTCGCTTCTATGAGCTTTCCAAATGGCTAATTTTGCTTGACCAAACAAAAAATTCAAAAACGTACCGATTTCCCACATATTGCGAGAATACTTACAACCAAAAATAAACACTGTTTTTGAAAAAAGTATCCCTAAACTACTCAAAATTCTGTCCAAAACACTAAAAAGTGGAGATAATTTACAACATTCACAAAAAACATGAAAAACTGTGTCAGGTTCATTACATAAATTACAAAAAGAAGAATCTGAATAGAGAGAGAGAGAGAGAGAGAGAGAGAGAGAGAGATGTGAGCAGTGAGAGATCACAGATAGTCATATCGCTGGAGAGATACGATTAAATATTAAAAGTACAAGATCTCCCCACTGACTGCTATTAAATAATACAGAGAAACAGAGCGACAGACGCGGGGCACCTGTTATCCTCACACTCGTCCTCTCCAAGCCTCACACATTCATCCAACACAACACACACACATACAGTATATTTGAGGTCTAAAACTGAACAAAACACATCTCCATTGTGAGGAGGACGTATATAGTGAACAGATTCACCCATCATGCAGACTCAAGAGAAATGTGTTGTTTATAAAATCATTCACATGATAAAATGGTTAAATCTAATTAAATATTGTGTGTTTTAACCCAGTATTTGTATGTGCCCCAGTTTTATGCTTCCCTATCACATCACATGCTAAGATCAAACTCTGTGGACAGTCAGGATTTCGACATCTTTCTGCGATTCATTTCTCCACAGGTCTCTTTTCTTTTTAATAATGATGTATGAAACATTAAAAAGGGATCTGCCATGAGCTCATGATGATATACGGCTGTGTAGAAACCACACGTCAGAGGCGTTTCAACTTCTCTTCTAATAAATGCTGTTTTTTAGCCGAACTACATTACCCACAATCCTGCAGAGAAATCCACCAATCAGGGAAGACGCTGCTAGTTGCTGTGAAGATATACCGTTTTAAGCAAAGCAATCAGTAAGTCTATCAATCAACAGTTTTATATAAATAAATAAATAAATAAATAAATAAATAAATAAATAAATAAATAAATAAATAAATAAATAAATAAATAAAACTACAATTCCTCACTATTCGTCTTGTTTTCTGATACAAATATATAAAAGCATTCCCTCGAGATGCAAACCGATCGGAAAAGTCTCGTTTTTGTTTAAAAAAGGGGGAAAATTAAGTGACTTTATGGCTTTATGTTTTTCCTTTGGATTGACTTTATTTTCCATAGGCAGATATTTCTCATTTTTTCAATTTTGATACTTAAAAAAAAAAAAAAAAGTAATTTTGCATCCCAAGAAAATGTACCTTGATTTCATAATGTTTTGATATTTCTACAGGAAAACAAGACAAAAATACTAGTACCTGATTCCTAATAGTTCATTTCCCCATACATAAATATATGAACAACGTCCAGTGGTGGAGGAAGTACTGAATCTCAGTACTTAAGTAAAAGTACAAATAACCAGATAAATATTTACTTTAGTAAAAGTAGAAGTAACACAATGACAACCATACTTAAGTAAAAAGTAAAAAGTACCTGATTTTAAATGTACTTTAAGTATTAAAAGTAAAAGTACTTGCATAATAATTGATTCTCTTAATGACTATTTTCTAATGATTAATAAAACATTTAATTCTAACTCATTCAACCTAATACTCCTATAATGATGTTCAATAATGATGGAAAAAAATTGTTGTCACCATTTCTGAAACAAGCTTGCAATTAGGCAATATAAACCATGCTTATCCTTACTATATGTTAATAACTATGTTTGGCAGTAAACGCGATTAATTTATGGTGTAATTCTGAACCTCTTGGCTTGCCATAATCCTAACCAAACGTATCTGATATTACACACCGTGTGTTTCCTATGCATGTAAAAACAAATTTTCGCGTATAAATTGCACGATAAACACACTGCGTGCGAGACGCATTTAGTTTATGTATCTATGGCAACCAAACGTCACTGGTGAGACAAACGTGCAACGAACGGACGGTCCGATTACGTTTTGGCAGGGGAAAAACTGATCAGAAAATGTAATGAAAATGTAACAGAAGTTGTAGAAATGTAGTGGAGTAGAAAGTAGAATAATTGCTGCAAAATGTAACGAAGTAAAAGTAAAAAGTAGGCACTATTTATTCTACTTAAGTAAAGTAAAGATACGTGAAAAATGTACTTAAGTAAAGTAACGAAGTATTTGTACTTCGTTACATTCCACCACTGACAACGTCTCTCTCACTCACACACACACACACACACACACACACACACACACACACACACACACACACACACACACACACACACACACACACACACACACACACACACACACACACACACACAAAGGAGTGTTATATATGCAGTAAGTTGCTGTCGATGTAAATAAAGTCCCTTAGATGATATTCATGCTGCTGATATCCAGATCTTATAATAATACGCAAGGCCTGCATAGATGTGTGTGTAAAGTACACGTCTGCAAAACACACTGCATGATGTCTGAGTGTGTGTGAGAGAAGCATCTCTGCACCTGAGCGACGCACGCGATTAAGATCTGGCGCACAGAGATCGTCGCTGAGGTTTTTGAGGATTGAGCAATCCTCACACACGCACCTTCCCACAAAGGCCTAGTTACACACTACACACACACACGGGACACACACACGGCACACGGAAACAGACTCTAACCTCAAATCTACCAAATTAGAGCACGAGCCAGTGTGAAACAGGCCTAAACACACAAAGAGAGGTCAATGATGAGCTGCAACACACAACCGCCACAAAGCACAATATCAGATCACATTAATATCAGACTCTTTCGGAAAATTGGTTAAATGGAAAGTACAAAGAAACACAACATGGAAACACAAGCGAAAACAAGACAAATAACTGGATTAGGTTGTGAGTTTTTAGACTTGTGTGTGGATGTGTGTGTGTGTGTGGTTGGAGGTGTGATAGAGGAAAGTAGTTTTTTGTGAGCCAATGACACATTTCAGATTTCCATTTAAGACACACTTCTCATATCCTCCCTGAAATAAACTGCAGACGTAGCGTTTTAACGACACGCCGAGAACGCAATAGCTGAGCCGCAGGATCACGGTTTGGTCAAATATCAGTGCGGATATATCATATATGAAGAGCTCCGCACACCCACACACACACACGCTTCACTCTGAACCACAACGACTCAATACTCAACAAAGTTTTGTGATTGGCAAAAGAAACTAGTTTGAGTGAAAGCCGTGACCTCGGTGTCAGGACGTATTCCATCAGATCTGACCTCTGACCTCCGGCTCGGACATGCCTTCCACATGAGAGATGAAGATGGTGACAGCGTCCATCAGCGCACAACACACACACACACACACACAGGAATCAGAGGATTCTTCATCAATTATGTTCACCTCAGCAACACACAACAAACTCAAACCATTAGACAAACTCTAAAAAATCAAATCATTTCTCATTTTCATGTGTTTATGTTGAATACCATAAAGCTTTTATGACTTATATTGCATGATATTGTGAGAATATGTAGGAAAAAGCAGGTCATTTGTATTCAGAGGCCCAAACTGAGCAAAAATATGGTATTAATATGGCAAACGTACGATGAAATGCTGATGCTTGTAATGTAAATCAATGAGATCTTACAGTATTAAATACAATATTGTCATCACTATATATCTGCCAATAATGTCTTAGTGAGATGATATTTAATGCTTTTATGGTTTTATGATCAAAGCTCGGCAGTTTTAAAACATATAATGCAATAGAAAGTGATGATTGACTGATGAACAAATAAACCTTCATTAAAAGCCTGATTATCATATTTAGTACTCATGAATTTTCTAATAAATGATGATTGATCAAGAAAACCTGCTTCAGTCAAGTTGAAATATTACTAACAATATCAGAGTTTTAGTTTATAAAGATCGGGCAGATTTGACAACAGAGAGACACGTGAAGACTTCCACTTCCTAAAAGAGTGTCTGCTATTAATCAGCTATCGCCCATCCAGATGAGCATTCACAGGTCTAAATAACTCAAATACAGTAGGACTAAATAACTCAAATACAGTAGACTAAATAACTCAAATACAGTAGACTAAATAACTCAAATACAGTAGACCTAAATAACACAAATACAGTAGACTAAATAACTCAAATACAGTAGACCTAAATAACTCAAATACAGTAGGACTAAATAACTCAAAAACAGTAGACTAAATAACTCAAATACAGTAGACTAAATAACTCAAATACAGTAGACCTAAATAACACAAATACAGTAGACTAAATAACTCAAATACAGTAGGACTAAATAACTCAAATACAGTAGACCTAAATAACACAAATACAGTAGACTAAATAACTCAAATACAGTAGACTAAATAACTCAAATACAGTAGACCTAAATAACACAAATACAGTAGACTAAATAACTCAAATACAGTACGACTAAATAACTCAAATACAGTAGGACTAAATAACTCAAATACAGTAGACCTAAATAACTCAAATACAGTAGGACTAAATAACTCAAATACAGTAGACTAAATAACTCAAATACAGTAGACTAAATAACTCAAATACAGTAGACTAAATAACTCAAATACAGTAGACCTAAATAACACAAATACAGTAGACTAAATAACTCAAATACAGTAGACTAAATAACTCAAATACAGTACGACTAAATAACTCAAATAAAGTAGGACTGAATAACTAAAATACAGCAGACTTAAATAACTCAAATACAGTAGGACTAAATAACTCAAATACAGTACGACTAAATAACTCAAATACAGTAGGACTGAATAACTAAAATACAGCAGACTTAAATAACTCAAATACAGTAGGACTAAATAACTCAAATACAGTAGACTAAATAACTCAAATACAGTAGACCTAAATAACACAAATACAGTAGACTAAATAACTCAAATACAGTAGGACTAACTAACTCAAATACAGTAGACTAAATAACTCAAATACAGTAGACCTAAATAACACAAATACAGTAGACTAAATAACTCAAATACAGTAGACTAAATAACTCAAATAAAGTAGACCTAAATAACACAAATACAGTAGACTAAATAACTCAAATACAGTAGGACTAAATAACACAAATACAGTAGGACTAAATAACTCAAATACAGTAGACTAAATAACTCAAATACAGTAGACCTAAATAACACAAATACAGTAGACCTAAATAACTCAAATACAGTAGACTAAATAACTCAAACACAGTAGGACTAAATAACTCAAACACAGTAGACTAAATAACTCAAATACAGTAGACCTAAATAACTCAAATACAGTAGGACTACAAAACTCAAATACAGTAGACTAAATAACTCAAATACAGTAGACTAAATAACTCAAATACAGTAGGACTAAATAACTCAAATAGAGTAGACCTAAATAGCTCAAATACAGTAGACCTAAATAACTCATATACAGTAAAAACAGTAGACCTAAATAACTCAAATACAGTAGACCTAAATAACTCAAATACAGTAGACTAAATAACTCAAATACAGTAGACCTAAATAACTCAAATACAGTAGGCCTAAATAACTCAAATACAGTAGGACTAAATAAATCCTGAGAGTAAATAAAATGAAAATGCTGTACAAATTATAGCCATTAGATTCACACATCTAGTGCTTTGCCTAAAGAATCCATTAAAAGCAGAATCCAGAGTTGATGAATATAGTATTAGCTTTAAATAAAACACACACACACATTGAAAAATAATATACAGCACATTTATTCATCCTTGCTTTTTCTCTGATAAGACACGCCATTCTCCACGAACACAGATGCATATCAAGATTTATTATTCCAGAAATAACTTCCATTTGTCCGTTCTGAGACATATCCCAAAGCTAATCTCGCTCTGTTAGCATTCAAATTACCTATTACGCTAGTTAATACAGCGCTGTGTACGAACACCGCTCGAGGTGAGAGGCCAGCCGCTACAATGCTATCATACATAAAAATGCTCTCTATTCATATCTCTGGCATTTAAATTCCCAAAGCTAAACAAGCGGCGTGAATCACGGGCCGTTCATTCTGGGAGGATAATATCGTATGAATATTTGATTGTTTCCTTGAAGGGGTGTAGCGCGGGCTAAACAGAGGAGCGCTAGTTTGTTGACAGTGCGGAAAGGCGTCTCAGGCTAGAATTTTTTCCGCCCTTGTGTGGTTTAAATTACTGATGTTTATCATTTAGCGCTGCGCTAGCACTCACTGATGACACCGTACACTGGTGGACAGCCGTCAGTCAGTCGTCGGCCCCATGCCTAGCGCACGCTAGCAGTTTTGCTACGCTCATATGCCACCAGCTGGAAACATGGAAAATGTACATTTTTATTACAAAAGCATTAAAAATTGTGTATTTGTTTCCATATCTCTTTATGCCTGCAGTGGTTAGCTAAGTGAAGTGGTCTGGCCTGCCCCAGCTGCTCTGGTTTTGATGGTTTTTGACCAGCAGCACTGGGAAACCAGCTAGCACACGCTTGGTCAGGCCACAAACTAACCCATCTTAAGTGTTGTATTTGACACAAGCATTTCTAAGGTCTCAAAATGGTCAACAGGACCAATGACTCTGCGTCTCGCGATCTCCTTCAGTCCTTCTGTCTCTGACTGAGAGTTTACACAGTTAGCTGAAGTCTTTTATACTGTATATAGTAGTAGAAGTCCTCCTTCAGCTCGAGCCTCGCGCGTCTCTGCTGTCTAATCTCACCTCATCTTATCAAGGAAACACAATAATACTGTTAGTAATATTTCAAGATTAACACTTTAGCTTTACTTGATTATCCATATATTATTTTTGTAAAAAAAAAATATATATAAATAAATATATTTCATTATTATCTGGTCTTCATGGGTGGTTTTTTTTTTTCAGGATAATTTTAGTAGAATGTTTTTTTTTTTTTTTAAATTACTACTTGTTATAAAAGTAACGTTCCCGTAAAGTTTATAAAATGCAATATATTCTTAATGTTCACATAATGAAGAAAAAAAAAACATTTTTTTTTCGTTTTGAAACATTTTTAAAAATCTGGATGCTGTGAATGAAACGGTCAGAAATAATGTTTTCATAGCATCTTGCAATCATCATTGTTTTGCATTATGTTTAAAAAACTACACAGTTTTGATCATAAAACTAAGCATATAAGTATTATCTTACTAAGACATATTATTGGCAGATATAGAGTGATCATTTTTTGTAAGTATCTGCTGTACTGTTATAAAGTTCTCATTGATTTAGATTACAGAATTTAATCTTCCTTGTCCATATTAATATCAGCATCTGCAGCATATTTCTGCTCAGTTTGGGAATAAATCTGAGCTGTTTTCCCACATATTCTCAATATATAAAACCCATATAAGCCATACTGGTGTCTCGACAAAAAAAGACTTACACAAACTATCAAATTATCTTTAGATTTCTTATTATATTTTGTCTAAAGGTACAATATTTTATCAAAAAAAATAATATATATATATATATATATATATATATATATATATATATATATTCATATTTCATATGCCAGATTTTACAGTGTTAAAACAGCAAACCACCCACCTTAGGCTGGTTTAGCAATATTCCTGAAATATTATTATTATTTCTTTTTTTGGATTTGAAAAACTGAACGTTCAAATAGTAAACTTATATTTATTTTTTTACGAAGGTAAAGTCATGGTATCAGTGGACACTATCATGGTGCTTTGATTAAGAGCATGATATTGAAACATTACTGTAATATTTCCATGTTACCATACCCAGAAACCTACTGAAAAACCATTGTACTCTACTGTAAGTGTAATAATTATTTTCCACAATATTTCACAGTATGACGAGCAATTTAAATGATCTATTATAAAACTCTTGATAATAACCAGTTGTTCTGGAACTTGTGATTTAATAACCCAGCATTTATATCCGAAAGCATCATATTCAGTACTCACAACACTCAATTAAATAAAGTAACGAGCCCCTGCTCACAAACATTACACACAACGCACAAATGGCCTCTAAACGTGAACCGTGACTGTTCATCTTCTTTAAGGAGGAAGCGTAATCCATGTTTATATCTCTCCATTCAACTTTTATCTCAAATCAGCCGTGCACGCAGATCCGGGAACAGTAAAACACGAGCACACGGAGAAAAAGCAGCCCCGCACAAAGGCCACGGCACTCCTGTGGAAAGAAATATGCAGATGGAAGTTGATGTATGAAATTAACCTTTGCTTTTCTAACTCCTGTCTCTGGCTCTCCAAGCCCTGGCTCACATGTAGCATACAAATGACCGGCCGCCGCTCCTGCATATTGATTCTTTAGTCTCAGGGAATTCGGCTCCCCCTCCTCCTCCACCTCGTCTGCCTGTGTTTCCCACAAATCTGCGTGGAGGACAGTGGGGAATATGCTTTATGGGAGGATGGGCTCGTTTCTCTTTTGTGTACAGCGTTCTTTAGCATTACAAACTAGCTGCTTCTCACGCCGAGCACGAGTGGAGACGCACCATAGCGGAAACCGTCTGGCACCTTGGGAAATACACCACAGGCTTCTTAACACCTTCAGTGTCTTACAGGACATGTAATTAAGAAGGACATAGACACAGAAATAAGCAGAAATGAAATAATGAACCACTATCGTAAAGGACAGTCAAAGTGAGTGGAGTGGGTCTTGAACTCGCGTGTTGAGCGCAGTGTTACGCCCGTTTCACACATACTCCGTTTGCAGTGCGTATGCGGTCCGTATTTTTTTCCGTACCCATGTTAACAGGTTAGAGCTTTCACACTGCACGCGGATGCAGTCCGTCGATCCGTTCCAGTTGCGGTGCGTATACAGCAGTGCAGAGATCGTTTCCGTATCGAGTCTATTTCTGCTGTGCTGCAAACGCAGAAATAAAGTGACAGCGCACGGTTCGTGGTCAAAATGAACTCAGATTGACCTCGAAATGTAGTAGTTTCACCATAAATGCATTTAATTCAATAAAATGTAGTAATCTCTCCATAAAGGTATTTAATTGTTTCATATTTTTACTTTAAGACATCTTAATATACAAGTAATGCATGGAATTGTATACATTCGTTGTTTAAATCGTGTTTAAACGAGCATGCGTCCATTCAAGTTTGTAAAAGAGAATCGCAAAGCCATGGCAAAACTTTTATTTTAAAAAAAGTTACTGCATATGGTGAACATATTTTGATTACCAAAAACCAGGACACATGGCCCAGAAAACAAATGATACTCGAAGTTTACTCAAAGATGCCTTATTAATTTCATAATTAGGATACTCAACATGTTTTATTATGACAGGTTGGTTTAAAAAATAATGAATGAAATAATGATTAAAAAATAATGTCTCTTCTGTATTAGAAAAATAAATATATTAATTAACTAAAAGAAATACCTTCAAATTGAACAAAAATACCTCTCACAAACGTACAAAAACGAACTCGTTTCCTTCCTCTTTATCCTGTTTTTCCTCCTCATCCTCCTTGTCTGCTCATCTCCTATATTTTGCTATAAAGCTGATCTTTTCCAGCGTTTTTTTTTTTTTTTTTAAACCAGGACATCACTTTATAAAAAACGGCCAGGAAGGACGTGAAAACAGGACTGGGATAACAGGACTGGTGGTCACTGGTCACGCTATTGCTGCATAACTTCTGATTTTGAAATAAAAATAGCGAGTGTTTGTGGTACAGCTCACGCAATGCAAACGCAGCATATGTGAAAGCACTTTAGCGCGTGCGGCTCCTGTACCGGATACGCACCGCAACACTCACCGCATACGCACTGTAAACGGAGTATGTGTGAAACGGGCGTTACAGTGTTTGTCCGGTGCCGAATGCGAGACGTGGCAGAGAAGAGTCGATTGGTTTCTACTTTGTGTAGCTCCGCCCACCGTGACATCGCTCCTAAATCCGGCTCACACACACAAGCTGAAAACTAACACGAGACACACGGGGGTTTCATGCACCTCTCAATTCTGAGATTCTGCACTTTTGGGGTTTTCATAAAAGTGTTTTTAGGACTGGTGGAAAGAAAACATCCCAAACACACTTTTACTATCTTTTATAGCAATTTCAAATACCGTACATTTCTTTAGGACGTTTTCTCAAAGTTTTCTCTAAATAAAAAGTTTTTTTTTCTCTCTTGCTTTACTAGCTTTATGGATACCAAATTTTAGAGTTTTATTCCCATCTATATTCTCAAGGTTATTACTGAGGGGTTTGTTCATATTTAATTTGCCTGATTTTATACAGCAAGTTATTACAAAACAAATTGTTTTTTTTTTTTTGTTTGTTTTTTCCTTTTTTTTCTTCCTGTTGACAGTATTTTTTAATTTATGGAGTGATACAAAAAGAGAACCAAAATCCCCTT
The DNA here is from genome assembly GCF_988280905.1 of Pimephales promelas. Taxonomy (NCBI): domain Eukaryota; kingdom Metazoa; phylum Chordata; class Actinopteri; order Cypriniformes; family Leuciscidae; genus Pimephales; species Pimephales promelas. Next base: position 2,213,472 of record NC_142793.1, on the reverse strand, counting down.
AGTAAAAACCTTTGACTCGAATACGTAGAAAAAAAGAATTTGAGCCAGACTTCATCCAATGTTTTTTTTTCTAGAAATATATGGATATTAGTGCATATTAAATTAGATCAGATATTTAAAGAACTTTTAATACATTTGTTTTTGCAATTCTTTATGTAATCAATAAACTGGGGAAGTATTTTGATCTATTAGTTAATTGTTTTTTACCCTATACTCTTGAAAACAGCTTACAATGTCATACCGTCTATTTGTGTCTGTAGATTTCAAATACTGTACATTTCTTTAAAGGACGTTTTCTCAAATTTTTCTTTATTTTTTTCTAAATAAAAGTTTTTTTCTCTTGCTTCACTAGCTTTATGAACACCAAATTTTAGAGTTTTATTCCCATCTATATTCTCCAGGTTTTTACTGAGGAGTTTGTTCATATTTAATTTGCCTGATTTTATACAAAAAGTTATTACAAAAAAATATTTTTTTCCTGTTTTCTCCTTTTGACAGTATTTTCTAATTTATGGAGTGATACAAAAAGATATCCAAAATCCCCTCAGTAAAAACCTTTGACTCGAATACGTTAAAAAAATGGAACAAGAATTTGAGTCAGACTTCATCCAATGTTCAGATTTTTTTTTCTAGAAATATATGGATATTAGTGCATATTTAATTAGATCACATATTTACAGAACTTGTAATACATTTTTTTTTGCAATTCTTTATGTAATCAATAAACTGGTATGGTGACATCTATTAGTTGTTGTTTTTTTTACCCTATTCTTTAAAACAGCACTGTCATTAAATTATTGTTACAATGTCATACCGTATATTTGTGTCTGTAGATTTTAAATACCGTACATTTCTTTAAAGGCCATTTTCTCAAAATTTTCTCTATTTTCTCTAAATAAAAGTTTTTTTTTCTCTTGCTTCACTAGCTTTTTAAACATCAAAATTTGGAGTTTTATTCCCATCAATGTTTATTATGTATTTTGGCTGTTAACAGTATTTTCTAATTTATGGAGAGATGCAAAAAAATATCCAAAATCCCCTCAGTAAAAACCTTTGACTCGAATACGTTGAAAAAAATGGAACAAGATTTTGAGCCAGACTTCATCCAATGTTTTTTTTCTTTTTTTTTCTAGAAATATATGGATATTAGTGCATATTAAATCAGATCAGATATTTAAAGAACTTTTAATACATTTGTTTTTGCAATTCTTTATGTAATCAATAAACTGGGGAAGTATTTTGATCTATTAGTTAATTGTTTTTTACCCTATACTCTTGAAAACAGCTTACAATGTCATACCGTCTATTTGTGTCTGTAGATTTCAAATACTGTACATTTCTTTAAAGGACGTTTTCTCAAATTTTTCTCTATTTTTTTCTAAATAAAAGTTTTTTTCTCTTGCTTAATTCACTAGCTTTATGAACACCAAATTTTAGAGTTTTATTCCCATCTATATTCTCCAGGTTTTTACTGAGGGGTTTGTTCATATTTAATTTGCCTGATTTTATACAACAAGTTATTACAAAAAAAAAGATTTTTTTTCCTGTTTTCTCCTTTTATTTTCTAATTTATGGAGTGATACAAAAAGATATCCAAAATCCCCTCAGTAAAAACCTTTGACTCGAATACGTTAAAAAATTGAACAAGAATTTGAGCCAGACTTCATCCAATGTTCAGATTTTTTTTTCTAGAAATATATGTATATTAGTGCATATTTAATTAGATCACATATTTAAAGAACTTGTAATACATTTTTTTTTTTTTTTGCAATTCTCAATCAATAAATTTAATCAATAAACTGGTATTGGTGACATCTATTAGTTTTTTTTTTACCCTATTCTTTAAAACAGCACTGTCATTAAATTATTGTTACAATGTCATACCGTATATTTGTGTCTGTAGATTTCAAATACCGTACATTTCTTTAAAGGCCATTTTCTCAAAATTTTCTCTATCTTATCTAAATAAAAGTTTTTTTCTCTTGCTTCACTAGCTTTTTAAACATCAAAATTTTGAGTTTTATCTATATTTATTCCATGTATTCTGGCTGTTAACAGTATTTTCTAATTTTCAGACTTCATCCAATGTTTTCACAGATTTTTTTTCTAGAAATATATGGATATTGGTGCATATTAAATCAGATCAGATATTTAAAGAACTTGTAAGGGAAGTATGTTGATATCTATTAGTTAATTGTTTTTTGTTTGTTTAATTCATACAGTCACATTTATCCCCAAAAAATAACTCTAGACAGGAGCATTTTGCTAAATATACAGTATTCACTATATTGCATATTCATTGTATTTTCACTTCAGCTGTTCTTCAATATGTAATGTTTTTTTTTAATAAATCCATCATGTTTTATGACAGACCATACAAACAAAAGCAAATAAGTATAAACTTAAGTCATTCAAATGTATTATTATAATGTTATTATAATAAAAACAGGTATAGCCTACAGATCAGTTCATTTTAACCTGTACTACTATAGTGATGTACCAGCTGTGATTCCCTGTATATTTTACAGAATTAGTTGAAAGAGATTTTTTTTTTTAAACTAAGGAAATTTGCCATAAGTGAACCTGAGAGGATCCAATTAATCCATGAATCGAATCGCAAGCCTGTGAATCAGAGTCAGACCGAATCATGAAGTTTATGTCAATACCCAGGCCTTGTGCAAAGCAATCATTTTGCTGGTTGCTGTTGGAAATTTCTTGCCTTTTGACAAAATGAGCATGGTCACTACAGTAGTTTCAGCCCACATACTGTACCATTTCTAAAGTCGCTAAAATCAAATACAGTACGTGTCAGAAAGATTCAAAACAGCTTCTCGTACTGTCTGAAGGAGATCTCAGATTAATATATTATGATTTCATAGTAGTAACAGAAATGGTTGTGACGTCTTGTGCTAACTGCTGTCACCCAGCTAAATTGTTGTGAGGAAGCACAGAAACACACTGCAGTTTGCTATTAATGTGTGTTATTAGTCTGAAATGAAGGAGCGTGGTGAAAGACAACTATAAGAGGGCGTACACAGACCTCCCCGGGGCCGGCCGCTCCCCGCCGTAATGAAATAAAGACAGTGATGCTGGCGGAGAGAGAGTGACACAAATGTGTATGGAGGTGAAGAGGTGGCCAGGCCAGTGCTGCCGTAATCACATCATCTGCTGGGACACACACATCCCACCTGGAGGAGGAGCGGAGAGAGGACACACACACACACACCGCAGAGGGAGAACATCGAAGGACACCGCACTGGTCAACTGAGATTGCATGTTAATGTAAAGAAAAATCATTGCAATATGAGAAAAAAAAACATAAAACATGAAATCAAAAGTGACCTTGAGCGACTCGTCTATGCAGTTATTCATGAACCCCCCTTCCCCATCACAGGGTAATTACTTTCTCTTCCTCTTAACAGCTTTTCATTTCTGATGATGTAATCTAGGACATGTGGGCGGGGCAAAATTATACAAGCCAATCCAATATAATTTATTCAAATCCCAATGAATATGTCTTGCCTATTATTAACCGAAGAATATCCTATTTGGATTAAAAAAACATCACATTACGGAAGATTTCATATTTCTTTATTCAGATGTCAAGTTTATCACTAGTTTATCGCCATCTAGTTAAGTCGTGACATGTTTATGTCATGTTTCACATTTCACATTTTGTTGCGAGGATTTTATTTGCGAGCTTTTCACCTCTACTGAGAATCTAAACAGTGTTTACCATTTTATAAACTATACATGATTCAACTATAGTCAGTTTAATGTAACTTAAGTTGAAGTAGATCACTTTAAAAACAACTTTTGCTGATAATTTACTCACCCCCATGTCATCCAAGATGTCCATGTCTTTCTTCAGACGAAAAAAAAAAAAAAAAAAGGTTTTTGATGAAAACATTCCAGGATTTTCTCCATATAATGGACTTCAATGGGAACCAGACGGTTCAAGGTCCAAATGAGAGTTTCAGTGGAACTTCAAAGGACTTTAAACGACACCAGACGATGAACACCAGGTCTTATCAAGGACCCTTCGAGTCATGACTCGGAAAAAGATTTGCTCATTTTGATGAACGAGTTCGAACAGGAGAGTCACGAAAGCGCATCACAGAACAGAGCAAGGCGAGCATTTGAGCTTATAAAACTTAAACTTTGTTATTTATTTATTAAATGAGCGATCGATTCGCTAGATAAGACCCTCATTCATCATCTGGTGTCGTTTAAAGCCCTTTGAACAGTTTGCAGTTTGCACGGAAACTCTCATTTGGACCTTGAACCGTTTGGACCCCATTGAAGTCCATTATATGGAGAAAAATTAGGGATGCACCGATATGACACTTTTGGCCGATACCGATAACCGATAATTCTTAATATTTGAAAGCTGATAACCGATATATTGGCCGATAAGTCTAAATTCAAATTTTTTGACAATTTTTGAGAGACTGATTATAAAAAAAGTCTCCTCATTAAAAGCCAAGACACAAACACAATTATGATGTGCTTATTTTAATGTTGTGTAGCCGATATGACAGACTTGCGCTGCATATTTTGCACTTTAACTGGATTTTCCTTTTTTTAAAGTGATTTTAATCATATTTCAAGCAATTTAAAAGCATCATGTTGAACAGTGCGCATCTTAAGTGCCTCAGCTGAAGGAAATAATACATTATTTATCGGCATTTAGATATCGGCTAAATGTTCTTGTTGGGCCGATAACGCTAACATTAAAAATGATCATATATCGGCCGATACCGATAATGTGGCCGATATATCGTGCATCCCTAAGAAAAATCCTGGAATGTTTTCATCAAAAACCTTAATTTCTTTTCGACTGAAGAAAGAAAGATGTGGACATCGACATTGGGGTGAGTAAATTATCAGCAAAAGTTTTTTTTAAAAGTGAACTACTCCTTTAATGACTTATAAGTTGATTGCACGTACAAATTTAAGTCAGCAACTTTTTTTTTTGTACAGTGCACTTGGAGAAAACAAGACGATGGCGTAACACATTGACGATCATGTCTAGTGTGGACCCGGTCCTCTGAAGACATGTCCACCGACTCGAGCGTGACACATGAGTGACCGCAGAGTTTCTGACCGGCTAACAGTGTTAGCGCTCTCTTCATCTCACGGAGACTGTCACAGACACAGGTGTGAAGCCTCAAGATGCCCATTTCATCCTATCCGTCAGGAAGTAGGGACATTTTATGTGTTTAATTCCAAACAAAGAGCTTGCTGTTTGTTGTTCATAATTCATGATTAGCCAAGAGTCTCCTTCCCTCCCAGAATCTTTCACTTTACACACTCACTGGGACGTTTTGGCAGGAATACACACACAGAAATGACTCTCCGGCTCTCGGTAATGTCATTGACAGCCTCTCCTCATGACACAGTCATGCCCCATGTCCACATCCAGACAGCTTTGGACTCATTTTCCCAGCATTCCCACTGAGCTGCTCTGCATTGCAGAACATGCGCGACGGGAGGTCCTTCTGTAGCCCCTATTTATAGCCGGACGCCGCAGAACACGCTAGCTTCTGTCTTCCTCGCTCGCCTGCCAAACTCGCTTTCTGTACGCCACCGGACGGAGTCATACACACACACTCCTGAGCTGCACAAACAACCAATTAAACCGCACATTAGAAGAGGTTTTGGACAAGATCAAGACACTAGGTCCAGCCCAGCTGACAAAGACGTGTTCAAAGAGCATTTTACCAGCGTTCCCATTACATTATGGAAACAGTATTTCTGGACAGTTTTTAAAATGTTTTAAAAATGTTATTTTATTCTTGTTTATGGTCAGCCAAAAAAAAAAAAAAATGTATATATATATATATATATATATATATATATAAAGTCCCCCTGTTGTGAATTTTATTGTTGTTTATGTCTCTATGTGGTGTTTTTAATATGCTTTAATTAGAGGTGTAACGGTACACAAAAAAATCACGATTCGGTACGTACGTTTTAAAGTCACGGTTTGGAGACTTCAGGAAAAATGGTCCAAGCAATCGTTCAGTTTGTATGCATACCGAACCGAAACGGTTCAATATGAATACATGTACCATTACACCCCTAGCTTTAACACAAACCATGTGTAAATTCATAAGTCGACAGCATCGCTGAGTATGTTACGTTCACACTGGACGCGAATAGTGCGGCAAATTCGCGTCTACCGTGTCTAGTTCGACGCTTGACCACTTTTGTGTTAATTCGCACGTCAAGAGCGAAATTGACGGGTGTAAAATCAAAATTTTGAAGCGAAATTTACGCGCGTCTCGCACGTCAAAACCGAAATCCATTAGCGCCATCTTTTTTTATGTTGACCGAGCTTTCATCGAGAGAGTCACCGTATTTTCTCTGGAGAGCAGAACAGCGGCGTGGGGATCATTGTCGCCATATTTGTGTCCACCGGACCCTCCAGAGGCGAACCGTTTGGCGAGTTTCACCATTTGCTCGCTCCAGGAGCTGCGCTTGGATCACCCTCGCCCTCATCCATCTTTTTGTTTTGCTGATAAATAGAGCCAGCCAGCCTTCAAACGTTATTAACTAAAAAAAGTTAAAAAAATGTGTTAAAAAAAGTTCCGATTTTTCAACTCGGGCGGCAGACGCGAATTCGCGTCAGAGTGCACAAATAGCACAAACTAAATCATTCGCGCGTAACGTGCTTAATGCGCCAGACGCTCAATTCGCGCCATTTGCGCGAACTTGACACGCAAATGAGGCGTTCGCGTCTTCTGTGCCGCGCTCACGTCTCATTTGCGCCGCAGGAATATTTTACGCGCGTAACGCAATTCGCGTCTGGTGTGAACGCACCGTTAAAACTGCAGTGAACCAAAGACAGTGTCAAACACACGGTGTGAAATCGCTGGTGTTTCTGACGCCACAAACCACCTTGTAACCAATCAGATCAACGTGTGATCGCCAACCAGTGGATCTCTAAAGGCCAATTTATACTTCTGCATAGGGTGCGCGCGGTAGGTACGGCGTAGCATACGCATACGTCCCATATCGCGTACCCTTCGCCGGTGCTCACCTCTTCAAAAATGTAACTACACGTCGCGACGACGCAGACCACAAGATCGGTGATTGGTCGGCTTGGTAGCATCACATTTCCTCCTACACATTTCTGCACGTACCATCTCACGCATTTCCACACGTACCATCTCCTCTGACGTCTTCTCTTATTTCTGCCTTTCAGTTTTTGTAATTTCGCAGTTTCAGTTTTTCCACCTCAATAAGCTCCAACTCCAACATGATAAGCTCTCTTTCAGTTGCTATTGCTATTTTTGGAACATTAAAACCCTCCGCCGCCAACTAGCGTTTCGGAGCAGTACTGCAGAGCAACAAGACCTGAACGCAGAAGTATAAATGCTCATAACGGCGTCGCCTACGTGCGTAGCCAACACCGTACACTACGGCGTACCCTCGACGCAGAAGTATAAATTGGCCTTAAGTGAGTGAGTGAGTGGAGGCGGGGCTCATTTGCATATTCATAGAACCACACACTAAATGAGGCAAGGGTGTTGAGTTACATTCAAGATATTTTAAGGCACACATACACAGAATTTTTTTAATGTAATTTTGGTGCTCATGCTTTGTGAACGTTACTAAAGACAAACTGGTTCTGTTAACGTCACTGGAAGAATGTGTGTTGGCAACTTTGAGAAAACCTGTCCAGGACAGAAAGGCCGAAATAAAGGCCGGTTTACTCCAGAACGCATGTTTACCGCAGACACTCAATCCTACCCTCAGGCATTACGCGCCTATTTACAGTACAGTCTATTGATAGCAGCAAACTTCATAGTTTATTTCAATTAAGAGATAGGAAATAGGAAATCACATTTAAATCAATCACACCTCTCCCCGGGCCGAAATCAATGCCGCCTTTCCAGGGGTTTCTACACAGAAGAGCCACGTCCCGATATCCTCTGGTACACTTCACTGCCAGCTGCGTGTGTGTGTGTGTGTGTGTGTGTGTGAAAGGCTCTCGATCAATGCTTCCCACAAAGGCATTACTTGGGAGGGCGGACGTATACAGAAGCTTTTTAATGGAACACAACCTACATTAGTCCGGTAAAGAAGAGATCGGCTTACGAGGCTCAGAGAGACGGATATTTCCGCAGTCGGAGGAGAGAATGTCGGATACGGAGGGATCATTGTAATGAAATTACTATTCATAGTCTTTTCTTCAAATGGCGGGACGCTTAGTGATCAGATATGTAGAGTCAATCGCCACGGGCGGATCTAAATGTGTCCCGCGAAGACAACCAAATTCAGCATCACACACACACACACATTACTGAAACACAAGCAGAATGAGTCAGGACATACTGTTCATAAACTGATGCATACTGCATTTTACACAATCGTAATAATGTATGTATGATTAATTGGAAACTATATGAATAATAGAAAAAAAAATTCAATTTTGCATAAACTATTACTTAAAAATAATTTAAATAAAAGGGTTTAGGCGGTCACGGTCTATGACCCTGAAAAAAACAGTAAACTTCCATCATTTGAATCTTTCACGTTCTCACAAGGATATTATTGGTCTTTTTTTTAAAACACTCCCCACATTTATTCCCGAAAGACTATTAGCCGAGCCATGATTTTAACTGTGTTCTCCTCCGTGCAATTAGCTCAGTGATTGAATATTGAGGCTGTGAAGATGGATAGGAGACTGGAGCTGTGATCTTCCTTCGGGTCAGGAAATGTCACACTGAGAGAGAGAGAGATGCTGCTTATAGGCCTCAAACTCAGAAACATGTCGAGTTTGTTTTCCAGTCAAGATTTCTTGTAAAGGTCATAATTTAGTTTTTCAGAACCATTTTCTAAAATAATCACTAAATTTGCATCCACACTAGGGTTGTTTATCACCAATAATCTGGTGATACGATACATATACAGCGCAGTCTCATCCCAAAAAGTCATATAACTGACGTTTTGGGACGTCTTTTGACCATACGTCAATATTCGCCTTTTTAGGGCCCCCTTAAACGTCGGTAGATGAGGTTATGGGATCCTAACTCTACCCCAGACCTAAACCTAACCCTAAACCTAACTGACGTTAAAGGTAAAGCGTCAGTCGTATGACGGCCCGGGATCGCCATCTACCGACGTTTAAGGGGGCCCTAAAAAGGCGAATATTGACGTATGGTCAAAATACGTCCCAATACGTCAGTTATATGACTTTTTGGGATGAGAATGTGTTGATATATCACAATATTTTGCGATATTTCTTTTTTTGTTTGTTTCTAATTGCAGAAAAACAGTCACCACAGTAAATAACACAAATCAATATCGACACAGTGTTTTTGAGAATCTATGCGGTATCTCCAAACATTATATAGTGATATTCACGTGTATGGACATTAAACCCTAACCCTTATCCACACTGATGCTGATATCATAAACACCAGCTGTCGCTTTAAACGCAGAGCAGATTCTGATTGGCTGTCAGAGTTTTAATCGTTATTATTGTGTTTCCATTATCTCAGTAGTGGTTTCCCCTTTTCTCATATATTTAGATTGACTATTAAAACTTTGTAGTTATAGTTATCAACCTTTAAATGACAACTTTCCATTTTTAGCTGATCCCATAATGCATTGCGAAAAATTCCAAGATGGCTGACAGTGTGAAACCAACTCTACAATTAACTCGCACAATCTAGCTTGTGGTTTAACAGTCAAATAAAAACAACAAACACCCACAGAGCTCACACAACTCTAGATTAAAGAGTTCACGGCCCGGTTTAACACTCGTAACTTCTGGAGATAAGAGAAATAGTGCAGACACTGAAGGCAGATGAAGCCGTCCAGCGCGCACACGTCGAGCGTCCGTCCGACAACACGCCTTCACTGAAGGGCTGTGCGTTCTGCTAAGTGTTCGGGACAAAACACACTATATTTTGAGCTTAAGCTAATGACAAACTGTTCTGCGTTTCCTGAGAGAATAAGCCAACTATGTTCGCAAGTTCAAATCGTGTTTAGTGAAACCATTGTTCCAGTGAACATCCGCACATATTCTTGTTTGCATGAACTTCCAGGCCAAACACACATAAACAGGCCTTAATATGAGCGTTGAGGTGCCTTGCCTCATTTAGTATGCACGGATCTATGAATATGCAAATGAGCCCCGCCTCCACTGACTCAGAGATCCACTGGTTGATGATCACAGGTTGATCTGATTGGTTAAAAGGTCGTTTGTGACGTCAGAAACACCACATGAGGTGTCGTATGATCATTTAAACGGGTTATGATGAGGTCGATAACATAATTGTTGGTTGTATATGGGCTGTGGCAATAATAATCTGAACTTTGAACTAGTTCATGTAGATAGTGAACTTCCCCAACACTGGTGTTTGTGCGGTTAGGAAGCTGCTTTCCAGACGACAGAACTGAGCGCTAGCGGATATCTTCCTCCCAGCGTTATAGACCACCTCGAGCGCAGGACAGCTAATGTGTGTGTCTAAACATTTGGATTAAAGGAAGCATTGGAATATTGTATTCCTGCGAGCGAAACACCGATCCCGGCTCGGCTTTAAAGCGGCGTCTGCTCGATACAGGAGCCGAGTGCACTACAGGGATGCGCTCGCGGGAACACCTGCATGAGAACGATGACTGATGGCTCATAACATCCTGAGAAAAGAGGCGTTATGGATTCAGACATCGATCAGCTGATCTGAGGTGTAGATGTTTCTCAAGCACGTGTGCTCAGGTCAGCTCAGGTGGAGGACACACTCACTCACACACACACATGCACTGCTTCCTCCAGAGACCTGCAGTGTGTTATCCTAACAAAGGGACTCGTCTCTCTCTATAAATTACCCTTCCTCCGCTCGCGCTAATTAGAGACGAGCGACATGAAGCGGAGCTAAAGCTGAAGCCGAGGAGTTTGCAATTACACACACTATCCAGTGTTTGTTGGGCCCTGGAAATAAGTGCATTATGTATAAGCTGCGGATATACTCTGAGGAATATTTTATTGCTCCACGGTTGCTCTTTCAAAGCTCAGGAGATGCCGTGGAAATCGCTTTATCTACATTTAAAGGGATATTTCAGCTAAGATTTTTTAGTTCTGCCCTCATTGACTCCAAACCTCTGTGACTTATATATATATATATATATATATATATATAATTATTATTATTATTATTATTATAAATATATACATATATATATATTTTTTGGGGGGGAGGTCCCATTAAATTGTTATGGAAGCTTGTTTTTGCCACTGAATAAAACAAAAAGAAAAAAATAATTGCGACTTTTTATCACACAATTGATAGATATAAAGTCAGAATTGCGAGACAGAATTGTGTGATGTAAAGTCAGAATTGTGAGATATAAAGTCAGAATTGCGTGATATAAAGTCAGAATTGTGAGATATAAAGTCAGAATTGCGAGATATAAAGTCAGAATTGCGAGATATAAAGTCAGAATTGAGAGATATAAAGTCAGAATTGTGAGATATAAAGTCAGAATTGTGAGATATAAAGTCAGAATTGTGAGATATAAAGTCAGAATTGCGAGATATAAAGTCAGAATTGTGAGATACAAAGTCAGAATTGCGAGATATAAAGTCAGAATTGTGAGATATAAAGTCAGAATTGCGTGATATAAAGTCAGAATTGCGTGATATAAAGTCAGAATTGCGAGATATAAAGTCAGAATTGCGAGATATAAAGTCAGAATTGTGAGATACAAAGTCAGAATTGTGAGATATAAAGTCAGAATTGCGAGATATAAAGTCAGAATTGCGTGATATAAAGTCAGAATTGCGAGATATAAAGTCAGAATTGCGAGATATAAAGTCAGAATTGCGAGATATAAAGTCAGAATTGCGAGATATAAAGTCAGAATTGTGAGATATATAGTCAGAATTGCGAGATATAAAGTCAGAATTGTGAGATACAAAGTCAGAATTGTGAGATATATAGTCAGAATTGCGAGATATAAAGTCAGAATTGTGAGATACAAAGTCAGAATTGTGAGATATAAAGTCAGAATTGTGTGATATAAAGTCAGAATTGTGAGATATAAAGTCAGAATTGTGAGATACAAAGTCAGAATTGTGAGATATATAGTCAGAATTGCGAGATATAAAGTCAGAATTGTGAGATACAAAGTCAGAATTGTGAGATATATAGTCAGAATTGCGAGATATAAAGTCAGAATTGTGAGATATATAGTCAGAATTGCGAGATATAAAGTCAGAATTGTGAGATACAAAGTCAGAATTGTGAGATATAAAGTCAGAATTGTGAGATATAAAGTCAGAATTGTGAGATATAAAGTCAGAATTGTGAGATACAAAGTCAGAATTGTGAGATATATAGTCAGAATTGCGAGATATAAAGTCAGAATTGTGAGATATATAGTCAGAATTGCGAGATATAAAGTCAGAATTGTGAGATACAAAGTCAGAATTGTGAGATATAAAGTCAGAATTGTGTGATATAAAGTCAGAATTGTGAGATATAAAGTCAGAATTGCGAGGTATAAAGTCAGAATTGTGAGATATAAAGTCAGAATTGCGAGATACAAAGTCAGAATTGTGAGATATAAAGTCAGAATTGTGAGATATAAAGTCAGAATTGTGAGATATAAAGTCAGAATTGTGAGATACAAAGTCAGAATTGTGAGATACAAAGTCAGAATTGTGAGATACAAAGTCAGAATTGCGAGATATAAAGTCAGAATTGTGAGATATAAAGTCAGAATTGCGAGATATAAAGTCAGAATTGTGAGATACAAAGTCAGAATTGAGAGATACAAAGTCAGAATTGCGAGATATAAAGTCAGAATTGTGAGATATAAAGTCAGAAATGTGTGTTATAAAGTCAGAATTGTGATATATAAAGTCAGAATTGCGAGATATAAAGTCAGAATTGTGAGATATAAAGTCAGAATTGTGAGATATAAAGTCAGAATTGCGAGATATAAAGTCAGAATTGTGAGATACAAAGTCAGAATTGTGAGATACAAAGTCAGAATTGTGATATAAAGTCAGAATTGTGAGATATAAAGTCAGAATTGCGAGATATAAAGTCAGAATTGCGAGATATAAAGTCAGAATTGTGAGATATAAAGTCAGAATTGCGAGATATAAAGTCAGAATTGTGAGATACAAAGTCAGAATTGAGAGATACAAAGTCTGAATTGCGAGATATAAAGTCAGAATTGTGAGATATAAAGTCAGAAATGTGAGATATAAAGTCGCAATTCTGAGAAAAAAAGACAGAAGTGCGAATTTTTATCTCACAACTGGGTTTATGCACAGCTGCACTCCTGAACTTAAGCCAGCTCCTTGTTTGCTGTCTGCCATTATTGGACAAACTTGATTAATTCAGGTGTGTCTGATTATTGTTGCTGTGACTACTGAGGTCAGGCACACCTGGATTAAACAATTTGGCCAATAATGGCAGACAGGAAACAAGGAGCTGGCTTAAGTCAGGAAGTAGTGCAGCTGTGCATAAACCTCGTGTAAAAGTTTACATCTCGCAGTTCTGACTTTATAACACTTAATTGCGAGTTTATACGTCAAAATTCTGACATCTTTTCTCAGAATTGTGAGGTGTAAACTCGCAATTGCGAGTTATCATGCTAATTCTAAGGGGAAAAAAATAGTTTATATCTCACATTTCTTACTTTATATCTCGCAATTCTGACTTTATATCTCTCAATTCTGACTTTATAACACACATTTCTGACTTTATATCTCACAATTCTGACTTTATATCTCACAATTCTGACTTTATATCTCACAATTCTGACTTTATAACTCACAATTCTGACTTTATATCTCACAATTCTGACTTTATATCTCACAATTCTGACTTTATATCACACATTTCTGACTTTATATCTCACAATTCTGACTTTATATCTCTCAATTCTGACTTTATAACACACATTTCTGACTTTATATCTCACAATTCTGACTTTATATCTCTCAATTCTGACTTTATAACACACATTTCTGACTTTATATCTCACAATTCTGACTTTATATCTCACAATTCTGACTTTATATCTCTCAATTCTGACTTTATATCTCGCAATTCTGACTTTATATCTCTCAATTCTGACTTTATAACACACATTTCTGACTTTATATCTCACAATTCTGACTTTATATCTCACAATTCTGACTTTATATCTCACAATTCTGACTTTATATCACACATTTCTGACTTTATATCTCACAATTCTGACTTTATAACACACATTTCTGACTTTATATCTCACAATTCTGACTTTATATCTCTCAATTCTGACTTTATAACACACATTTCTGACTTTATATCTCACAATTCTGACTTTATATCTCTCAATTCTGACTTTATATCTCTCAATTCTGACTTTATAACACACATTTCTGACTTTATATCACATGCAATTGATAAATCTGAGACATCTGAAAGTATCAAGGAGAAACACCAGAGCCTTTTTCTCTGGAGTAAAATTCATGCAGAAAACTTCATCAAAGTCTCCATTTAACCACATTGCTGTCTAGGAGAAATACTGGCAACTTCACACACACACACACACACACACACACACATCATCATCATCATCGCCGGTGTGTTTGTCTTGTGGTGTTGTTGGATCTTCTTAAGGAATAAGTGCGTCTGCGAAAACAAACCGCCGCTATCTGTGAGCTGGAGATACGACTGTGCTCTGGTCTAATACTCTCACACACTCGAGCACAGCAAACCCCGAGCGGCAGATATCAGTGTGTGTGTGTGGATATCTCCGTCAGAAGGGCTTCAGAAGACCCTCAGCGCCCGTCCCGTGGATAAAGCCAGCACTTCAGATAACAGGGAAACATCTCCTGGGACGTTTCACACTCATAACACTATCAGTGCTGCGGAGGAGACACACACCGTTTACAAATCACGCAATACCAGATAAATACACAAGTGTGTTTATTTATTGAGCTGACTGATTTTCATGTTAAGGACAAATAAAAAATGAGACATTTTTTGAAATATGCTCTATCTGGTTCAACAAAAGAAGTCAGGTTTAGGATTAAACGTTTATATTTTATGTAGATACTAAGATAAAAATATATACATGTATATATATAAATTAGGGCTGTCAAACGATTAATTGCGATTAATTGCATCCAAAATAAAAGTTTGTGTTTACATAATATATGTGGGTGCACTGTGTATAATTATTTTGTATATATATATATATATATATATATATACACACATGCATGTATATTTAAGAAAAAAATATTATTTATATATAAAATATTTATATTTAGAAATAATATAAATCTATATACAGTATATACATGAAAATATTTCTTAAATATATACAAGCATGTGTGTGTAAAACAAAATAATTATACACAGTGCACCCACATATATTATGTAAACACAAACTTTTATTTTGGATGTGATTAATATTATTCATATTTAAAACAAGCTCTCGGGCAACATAAAAACATTTCGCTCAACACCATATAGCAATATTAATTACATATTTAATACTTAAATATTTTAATTTCTCGTTTAAGCACCCAACACAAACACACACGACTATCAGTGTCACTGTTGTGGAGGCCATTTACACAGCAGACCGTATATATATATATATATATATATATATATATATATATATATGAAGAGTTCAGATGCAAAAGCCTCTAAATGCCATTTGAAATTTTCTTCTTTAATGATGATTTTTATCAAACTTGTATATTTAAGTTCAGTAATTTCACTTAAATAACAATTAATAGGTAATTATCATTGCCATTTAAGTGAAATCACTGAACTTAAATATACAAGCTTGATAAAAATGATCATTCTAGAAGAAAATTTCAAATGGCACTTAGAGGCTTTTGCATCTGAACTCTTCATATATATATATATATATATATATATAATTATTATTATTATATAATACCGTGTATTATGCAATACAAAATAAATATATATGTGTTTATTTAGTGGTATATTGAGGTGACATTTTTCAAAATATAATTTTTCTTGTCAACTAAAAAAAAAGTCTAATTTTGATTTTCTAACAGGGAAAGTTCGTTAGATGCCGAAACATTTAAAGAACATGCTTATATTAATATTAGATACCAGTTCTCCTGAGGAATAGCTGCCATATAGCAATATTAGTTCCACATTTAATATCCAAATATTGCAAGTGCCTGATCGGCGATTACTCTTGAGTGATATTAAGTCACTTGTCCAGCATCATTACCTCTCACACAGTGGGGTTCCCTCATTCCCACAGGTTTAATTATGAAAGACGGATTATAGAAATATGATAAAGAACGCTAAAGAAGGCCAGATGTTTGGCCATATTGATGGAGTCCACAGATGTTTACGGCAGCTGCGCGAGCCCAGGTCTGACGCACGCTTCACTCAGTCAACACACACATGTGCAGAAAAACACTACCAGCTAACAGTCCTGTTTGCCAAAGAAACAACTTTAAGTCATAAAGACAATTTTCACACATACACATACACACAAAAAAACACTTTTAAATATGTATGATAATATTTTTATGATCAAAGATTAGTTTCGAGGAATATGATTATGGACTACAGTGGACTTTAAAATAATAACCATTTGTTTTTAGAGTGAAGAACAAACTAATCTGGACAGAGGACGCCAACACAACCGCTGCTTTAAAATCGATCATGGTAACACTTTACAATAAGGTTCATTAGTTAACATTAGTAAATGCATTAACGAACATGAACTAACGATGAGCAATGCATTAGTTACAGTGTTTATTAATCTTTCTTAATGTTAGTTAATATAAATACAGCTGTTGATTGTGCATTCATGTTAGTTCACGTAACTAATGTTAACTAATACAACCTTTGATTTTAATAACGTATTAGTAAATGTTGGAATTAATATTAACTAAGATTAATAAATGCTGAAGAAGTATTGTTCATTCTTAACTAATGTTAACTAATGAACCTTACTGTAAAGTGTTACCCTTATCTTTATTATTATTGCAGAATTATTGTATAAATCTCTTTATATCATCACGCGATTGACCATCATATATCACATTATTATAGCTGTAGTGATGCAAACACACACACACACACACACACACACACACAGGAAGAGACGAGACAGTGAGGAAGCGAGGGATAGTGTAGAGTCACTCTGTGTGTTTCTGCATGAATATTTAATGCAGTGTGTGTGTGTGTGTGTGTGTGTGTGATGAGGAAGGTCAGCTGGTGAGCAGCAGCGGAAGCGGCTCCGGCCACACGGGTGAGCAGATGACAGGGGGTTATTCATCAGAGGCTTCAGGTGTGTGTGTGTGTGTGTGGGAAACTGACGTGTGTGTGTTTGATCAGCGCAATAATCACAGCAGGCGTGCGGTTTGATACGAGCACAGCAACACCTGCCGTGTGTGTGTCTGTACACCCGATCTGATGCTCTTCTGCTCTCCCGAGTCACAGCTTTCCTTCAGGAGTCGAATCACAGACGACTCCTCTCGAGCGCCTCGACTGTTGTGCCCCCCAGTGTTTCACGAGCGGACAGGTTCATGACTATAACTCTCTCAGCACAGATTACTCTGTCACCAGATCTCCTCTATCAGCACTGGTGCTCCCCAGCGAGCGAGCACAACACACACACACACACACACCAGACGCTTGATCATACGAATCCTTCAAAAAACACAGAAAACGTTAAGAGTATAAAGTCAGCATGAAACTGAAGTTGTGCTCTTCTTTTGTCCTCGAGTGTGTCGTATATATCCGAGTGAAAGCGCTTCTCAAACAAGAACAAACGTGGGCGGGGCTTGATCGTCTCCGTGGGGAATCGATTGGATGGTTGTGGTTTGCTATTGGCTGATCTCATGTGAGTGACAGGTTATAGCCCCGCCCTCGTCATCACAGAAGAGATGCGGCAAGAGGGAGTTACTCTGATTCAAGATTACCAGCAACTGGAATTTAAAACAATGATATGCACTAGGGATGGGTATTGAGACAAATTTCACAATTCGATTCGATTCACAAGCTTGCGATTCGATTCGATTTCGATTCAATATCGATTATTTTGGATATCAGTTACAATAAATGGAGATTTTTCTCAAGGGAATCAAATCTCTGAACTAATGCTGTAAACTATGGGAGTCTAGTTGTAGCCTATAGACTTCATTAGCCTAATATGAAGGTAATAATGAATGAATCACTTAAATTACACTTTTATTTATTTTTATAATAAGAAGATTATATGAAATATAAACATTTAAATGGTGGCTGTCATAAAAACTTGCCAGATTTACTCAAATATGCATTAAATATTGAAGAACATTATGTAATATGGTGTATATATTTAGCAAAATGCTCCTCTCTGGAGTTATTTTTTCTAGCTGACTAACGAGTTTATGTGGGTTTTCTGAGGTAAATATGACGATGACATTGATTACAAGCTGACATCTTTCCACGGTTGAAACGCTGATTGAGCGAATGCGGATTTGGATAAGTTGTACTCTATCTTTAACACACTTTCAGATGCTCATTCATGTTTATTTGGCGCTGTGACTGGTATTATTAACCCGGAAGAGAGATCAGCGCTGCTGCTTCTCCAGAGCGATCTCACGCCACAGCGCCAAAACACTATTTATGTTTTTGAATTTCTAAAGAAAATGGACATAATTTGAAAATCGAGACTTTGTTTCATATCAATAGTAACAAAGGACAAAGATTATTGCGATTTTTTTGGATGCGCGCAGCCGCGATACAATGTTCCATTCATTCAAATGAAACAGGATGACTAATCGATTCTTGAGATTTAAGAATCGATATCGGTTCGTAAAAACGAGAATCGATTAATATCGAGAAATCGATATTTATTACCCAGCCCTACTGTGCACAGATAAATTATTCATAATAAACACTGCGATATTACACAAAACACACACACAAAAAAAAAACATGAATTGTCCATTCTGTGAAATCTGTAATTGTTAAATCTCTTCTGTGATGACGTGGGCGGGGCTATAACCCGTCAGATCAGCCAATAGCAAACCACAACCATCCAATCAATCCCCAGCAGACCAATCAAGCCCCGCCCACATTTGTTCTTGTTCATTCGGATGTATACAACACACTCGAGGAGAAAAGGCTGTCACACCTCTAATTTAACAGATGTGTGTGTGTCCCTCAGACTCTGTGTACTGCACTCGTGCTCATGCACACTATCAAGGGAAGGGCACAGCTCCTACTCCCTCGCCCTGCTCTCCCGTGCCAGAGCGGAAACTGCGATTGCGTGGCTGTGATTTATGACGAAGAGGTGTCCATATTTGATTAAAAGTGATATTGGCCATCTGTTGAGGAGACGACTTGCTTTACCCAACAATTACAGTAAAAGCTCCACAGGAAGTCCATTTCCCATGATTCCCAGGATCAAACTCCCTCACCGCTGTTTTAAAGTCCCTCGGCGCGCACACACACACACACACACACACTCCTGATGCTCTTGTCTGGTGCACCGTCTGAGCCAAAGTGCTCTTCAGTTGCAGAGTGCAGAACACACACACACACACACCTATAGATCATATATATGACACTTTCTGAGCTCAACAGTGCGGTGTTATTCCACAGCAAGGTCAATGAGTCCTTGTCTGTCGGTGTGTGTAATCTGAAATGAATATTCATGTGTGTGATGATCAATCACGAGTGTGTGAGGTTAACACCCCTTTCCAAACTCTGCTCAGTGATGCCACGCTACATCGACACACACCGGGTTACACATACTGGGTTCCCAGAGAAAAGCTTGCTATTATGGAGTGTGTGTGTGTTGAAGAAATCTGAGTCTAATGTCTCGAACCACATGAACACGAGTTTATCTAAACAGCAGAAGACACACTGTCTAAAGAGCAGACTGATGCGGCGCTGTTCGTCAAGGCCTGAAGTGTAGTCGTGGCCTTTCCTGTCACGGGAAAATAAGGACATTTCCAAATATATCATCTGATGAATATGCAAATGATGATTGATTAATATGCAAATGAGTATCGATCATGGGCTGAGTCAAGTTAATATTGAACGTCTGAATATGAGGATCGCTGGAAACACGCAGAGTTCGCATCTTTTAATTGTGTGTGTGTGTGTGTGTGTGTGTGTGAGAGAGAGAGAGAGAGAGAGAGAGAGAGAGAGAGTACATGAATATGAATGTGTGTGTGTGTATTTGTGAGAGAGTATATGAATATGAATGTGTGTGTGTGTGTGTATTTGTGAGAGAGTATATGAATATGTATGTGTGAGTGTATGTGTGTGTGTATTTGTGAGAGAGTATATGAATATGAATGTGTGTATGTGTGTGTGTGTATTTGTGAGAGTATATGAATATGAATGTGTGTGTGTGTGTGTGTGTATTTGTGAGAGTATATGAATATGAATGTGTGTGTGTGTGTATTTGTGAGAGAGTATATGAATATGAATGTGTGTGTGTGTGTGTATTTGTGAGAGAGTATATGAATATGAATGTGTGTGTGTGTGTGTGTATTTGTGAGAGTATATGAATATGAATGTGTGTGTGTGTGTGTGTGTGTATTTGTGAGAGAGTATATGAATATGAATGTGTGTGTGTGTGTGTGTGTATTTGTGAGAGTATATGAATATGAATGTGTGAGTGTATGTGTGTGTGTATTTGTGAGAGAGTATATGAATATGAATGTGTGTGTGTGTGTGTGTGTGTGTGTATTTGTGAGAGAGTATATGAATATGAATGTGTGTGTGTGTGTATTTGTGAGAGAGTATATGAATATGAATGTGTGTGTGTGTGTGTGTGTGTGTATTTGTGAGAGAGTATATGAATATGAATGTGTGAGTGTATGTGTGTTGTATACGTGTGTGTTTGTGTGAGTGAGAGAGTGTGTCTGTGAGAGTGTGTGTGTGTGTGTGTGTGTTTGTGTGTTGCTTAAGTGAGTGTGTGTGTGTGTGTGTGTTCGTTCTATAAGTGAGTGTGTGTGCGCTCTTTATCTAAACCTCTCGACACAACCGCGGGCACTCGCACGTCCTCCGTATCGACTACATGTCTGTAGTTTTTTAACACTTTTTACTCGTGTTTGTAGTTCTAACCGAATCCTCGTCCACCGCGCAATGGTTTGTGGGCAATATCAGCCGTTAGAGTGTGCATCGATCTACACTTCGGATTCTGACCGGAAAAAGTGGACCATCCGGGTCTCTTTGAAACACTCATTTCAACACACTACGATTTGGGACGTACTAATTCTATTTTCGAATACGGATAGTATGCGAATTGGGACGCAGCATGTGTGTGTGTGTGTGTGTGTGGGGGGGGGCCTCACTCAGCTCTGTCAGGTCCTCTGAGGTGTCCCTCACTATTGCCTAAGCAGAAAAGGGGAGAGTAAGCTAATTGTGTTCTGTATTAAAGCCAGCAGAGGAAACCGCACACACACACACACACACACACTGAATGTCAGCACTTTAGCTCTGTCTTATACGGTGTGTCTCAGGTTTCCAGAGGCGTTTGCTCAGGCAGTTTTACTCTTAACCTAAACTGAGGGCGGCTTTGCTTATGAATGCATAATTAACATATCCAACACACTATAGCACATCAAACATTAGCAATTATAATTATGCAAACCATTTTAAAGTTACTTAAATGAGTTGTCCAAATGTACCAAAAATGTACACAAATCAAATATAATATAAAAAGAGACCGGGGCTAGTTGTCACACTTTTTCTCAGTTATTGTCCAGAAGAATAAAGTTAATCCAACACATTGATCTGAAGCATGATGTCACTCAGAGACTGTGCTGGCCATCCGTCGCTCAGATATGCTCATAATCAGGAATACGGCGGTTTATTCCTCAACCATCCGGACTTATTCCGGAAACACCGGGATCGGCGTTCCCTAAACGCTCCTTGCGCGAGGACGGGTCCCAGCAGTCCTGCTTCGGGAAGTCATGTGACTGTAAATGATGCTCGTTATTCCTGCTATATGCAGATGAGATGCTAATTTAATTCAGGGGTTTAATTAGAATCAGTGCGAGATACTCCGAGCTGATTTACTGATGGAGAGCTTGTTTAAACAGACGGCTAATCGGATAACACTTGTATTTCTGTAGCCGTGTGTGTTCAGTGCGCATCTCTGATATGAACACACACACACACACACGTGAGCGAATCAAAGCTCAGATCCAGCCGACGAGTGAACCTTCCTCTCTCTCTCCTCAGGGAAAGACTCCAGTCGTCTCCTCGAGGGGTTCACAGCTCACACACGTCTCAAACTCATTCTGAAAGACCTCGTAAGATTGTTGTGTGTGTGAAGTGAGACACAACTGCGGAAACGGCTCCATTAATCTCAGTTTAGAAGGAGATCGCAACCATTCCTGGGAGTGGGACACAATATAACAAAAATGTTCTATTTCTGAGGGATTTTAAGAGAAACGACTACAACAAAACGAGACGCAAGACAATTATTGCGCTCAAATATTCAAAGATAACAATGTGTGTTTCTCTTAAGGAAGTTTATGACAAACATCATGCCGTCGAGACGTGACTGAGAAGAGTCTATTTAACCCTTATGCTGCATTAGGGACATTTTTGGTCTTTTGCAGTTTAATTTCTTTGACCATTTTGGCTGTTTTAATGCAAATGGTATGAAATTTGGCAAAATTGTGACTTTTTGGATACATGTAAAAAATGTGATCCCATTTTGCAAAATATGTATAACACACAATGTGTAGATCAAATAGTAACACTCAGCACCATAAAGACCAAAAATGGCCCATTGAAACCCATTAAAACGTTGTTTAAATCTGAGGCTGTCAGTAATACATGAAACATGATTTTTGCACAAACATCCTTTCATTTTGAAGCAAAAGCATTATATTTGCATTATATAGTGTATTCCACCAGATGACGTCACTACATATTTATTCCCTATGGGTGGAAATGCACCTTATTTTAGGCAATAGGCAATGTTTAATAGGTGGCCATTTTTAGTCTCTAACGCGCTAAGTGGGATTTTTTGCAAAGTGGGACTGTGATAATCCAAATCTAAAGTTTTCTCTTTGCATTTAGTTTATTGAAAATAATTGAATTTTTGTGTTTTTTCCTCTTATACAAATCGATGGTTTCGCAAACAAAACTGGTAATTAAAGGGTTAAAATCCTGAAATTGAATACATTTTTGGTAGTTATGATGAGGACTGATGCTGGTTAAAAGATTTAACTTGGTAAAAGTGGAAAATAATAATAATATTTTAGGCAATGTTTAATATGTGGCCATTTTTGGTCCTTAATGCACTCAACGGTGTTAAAAATCTAATGCAGCACAAGGGTTAATATTTCAGCTGTTTCTCACAGAGATTACGTTCACACTGCAGGCTGAAACGACCTAATTCAGATTTTTTTGCCCCTATACGACCTGTATCTGATTTTTTCATGACAGTCTGAACGACACAGATCCGATCTTTTCAAATGCGACCCAGGCCACTTGGGTATGTGGTCCAAATCCGATATGTATCCGATCTTTTGAAATGCGACTTCAATCTGAACGGCCAGGTCACATATATCCGACACGCACGTCATTGCACACACTGTAGCTAACCAAAACACGCTAACTCCAACACGTTTCTGCACTGTTATGGGCCGCTGCAGACGTGTCTCTTCCCCAGTGTTGTACCTGAACGCGTTCAATGAACGATAGTGCAAAAAAAACAGCTAAAACATGCCTTAAAATGTAGCGAAAAAACACCCAATCTGGCAACACCAGCCACCAGTGTCGCACCGCGGCCGCCGGCGACAAAGCAAGGAGCGCCGAGGACGCGCACTATCGATTAAACGGGTTTTATGACGAGGTCAGTGAGGATCGGAAAAATCTTACATTTATGTGCAAACTTTGCCCGTCGATAAAATATTTATTGTCTGTGTTTGTATATGGGCTGTGGCAATAATAACAATAAAACAAAAGCTCGCAACAATATGGAAAAAAGGGACTATTCCGCAAACAACAAGTGACGTCGTTGACCGTTGATTACTCTTCTGCGCATGCGGGTCACTTCTGGGTCATTTCACGTTCACACAGGAGATCACAAAAGGTCGCATTTAATTGGAAATGTGAACGGCCTTGCAAAAAAAAAAATCGTAATTGAGCATTAAGCCCTGCAGTGTGAACGTAGCCAGAGATTACATGAAGACAAGCCTCCCCTAAAGAGTGTCAGAAACGATCTAAATATGAACTCACTGAAGACCATATTATCCAAGTTATGCAGTCAGCATGATACAGCTGTGTGTGTTGTGCCTGGACGTGTGTGTGTGTGTGTGTGTGTGAGCCATTCGGATGTAATTTGGCCACAGGACGTCTGTAATACTCGACGGGATACGAGATCTCAGTAAAACTACAGAAGTGGGTTCTAGGGTTGGGTATCGTTTGAATTTGAACGATTCTGATTCCGATTCCGATTCCTTGTTTCGATTCCGGTTCCTAACGATTCTCGATTCCGATTCTTTTAAGAGGCAGGGTCAAAAAAGTTTAGCTAACCTTGCTAACCAACGGCCTTTCTGAAGGAAATAATCCTTTCTGAAGGAAATACCCCTTCTGTAAATATACTTTTGTCACAAATTTTGCATTTTGCCGAGATTTCGTTATTTCTAGAAAAGTGAAGCCACACTTTGGATCGCCGACGTAAGCTACTCATGTTCGACTCGCGCGGTTATGAACTGTGAATGTCATGAAGTCTACTGAGATCAAACTCTGAGCAATACCATTTCTCTCTCTCTCTCTCTCTCTCTCTCTGTGTATGTGTGTGTGTGCGTGTGTTTTAAGGAAAATAGGCGAGCAGAATTTCCCAGTTTCCTCCTCATAATCTACACAGCAGTCACACTCAGAAGCCTATAGATATACATATAGATGAGAACACACACACACACACACACACACTGTTCAGTGCTCATATTTAAATAAGCGCCGGTCTCGTGAATGTGTATTCGTCTCTCTCGAACACATGCTTCTTTAGTCTTTGGATGTAGAGCATCATCTTTATTCAGTGTGGATATATATATATATAAATATATGTAATATGATATATCTGTGTGTCAAAGGGTCGAGGTTTGCGTCTCTTTATTTAAAGACACACACACACACACACACACTGTTTCTGTTTGACCTATTCCTACATCTCTCAGTCTTTTCTCCCTGTGCTTCAGGAAAGCAAGCAAGCTTTGAAGAGGAACTCTGGGATTCAGACTTCATTTATTAAAGTATAAAAATAAGGATGTAAACATAAAATTATATATATATGTGTGTTAGACAAACTGTGTGTTCTAGAGATGAATGTTGATATTGAACTTAGACACACTTTCTGCATTATTTCCAGAGAGAATATGTGCTATAGACTCATGTGTAAGTGTTAGGTGTACAAGAGGTGTGTGTTAGGTGTGTTAGGTGTGTGTTAGGTGTATTAGGTGGTTTAGGTGTGTGTTAGGTGTGCGTTAGGTGTATTAGGTGTATTGGGTGTGTGTTTGGTGTGTGTTAGGTGTGTGTTAGGTGTATTAGGTGGTTTAGGTGTGTGTTAGGTGTGCGTTAGGTGTATTAGGTGTATTGGGTGTGTGTTTGGTGTGTGTTAAGTGTGTGTTAGGTGTGTGTTAGGTGTATTAGGTGGTTTAGGTGTATGTTAGGTGTGTGTTAGGTGTGCGTTAGGTCTATTAGGTGTATTGGGTGTGTGTTAGGTGTGTGTTAGGTGTGCGTTAGGTCTATTAGGTGGTTTAGGTGTGTGTTAGGTGTGTGTTAGGTGTGCGTTAGGTGTATTAGGTGTATTGGGTGTGTGTTTGGTGTGTGTTAGGTGTGTGTTAGGTGTATTAGGTGGTTTAGGTGTGTGTTAGGTGTGTGTTAGGTGTATTAGGTGTATTGGGTGTGTGTTTGGTGTGTGTTAGGTGTGTGTTAGGTGTATTAGGTGGTTTAGGTGTGTGTTAGGTGTGTGTTAGGTGTGCGTTAGGTCTATTAGGTGGTTTAGGTGTGTGTTAGGTGTGCGTTAGGTGTATTAGGTGTATTGGGTGTGTGTTTGGTGTGTGTTAGGTGTGTGTTAGGTGTATTAGGTGGTTTAGGTGTGTGTTAGGTGTGTGTTAGGTGTGCGTTAGGTGTATTAGGTGTATTGGGTGTGTGTTAGGTGTGTGTTAGGTGTGTGTTAGGTCTATTAGGTGGTTTAGGTGTGTGTTAGGTGTGCGTTAGGTGTATTAGGTGGTTTAGGTGTGTGTTAGGTGTGTGTTAGGTGTGCGTTAGGTGTATTAGGTGTATTGGGTGTGTGTTTGGTGTGTGTTAGGTGTGCGTTAGGTCTATTAGGTGGTTTAGGTGTGTGTTAGGTGTGTGTTTGGTGTGTGTTAGGTGTGCGTTAGGTGTATTAGGTGGTTTAGGTGTGTGTTAGGTGTGTGTTAGGTGTGCGTTAGGTGTATTAGGTGTATTGGGTGTGTGTTTGGTGTGTGTTAGGTGTGCGTTAGGTCTATTAGGTGGTTTAGGTGTGTGTTAGGTGTGTGTTTGGTGTGTGTTAGGTGTGCGTTAGGTGTATTAGGTGGTTTAGGTGTGTGTTAGGTGTGTGTTAGGTGTGCGTTAGGTGTATTAGGTGTATTGGGTGTGTGTTAGGTGTGTGTTAGGTGTGCGTTAGGTCTATTAGGTGTATTGGGTGTGTGTTAGGTGTGTGTTAGGTGTGCGTTAGGTCTATTAGGTGGTTTAGGTGTGTGTTAGGTGTGCGTTAGGTGTATTAGGTGGTTTAGGTGTGTGTTAGGTGTGTTAGGTGTGTGTTAGGTGTATTAGGTGTGTTGGGTGTGTGTTAAGTGTGTGTTAGTTGTGTTCCTTCTTTCTTTGCTATCCTCATGTATGCAACTGTCTAGTTCTGGTGTGTTTTGTGCTGTGGTTCTGGTGAAGTGTTTTTTTACTATTATATTATATTATATTATATTATATTATATTATATTATATTATATTATATTTGTGTTAATGTTAATACTTATTGCTCTGTTCTAATTTTGTTGTTTCACACTGTAAACTGATTGTTCAATAAAAGCATATTAAAAAAAAAAATTTATTCAGGTCAGTCTGAACAGAGTGCGACCCCTGTGACCCCATATGACCCCCTGTGACCCCTGATGCTGTAACGTTTCCCCTCATGTGTTGCCACCTCTCCACGATGTTGAATCTGCAGCGTGTCTCAGGTCTCTCGTGTGTAAACCCGTCTGTTAACTGCACCGAGAGCTCCTTCAATCTCCTCTAGTTTCACTCACAGCGTTCCCTATCGAGGGAACTCAACACTGCGTCGATAAAATCGACTCTTTGGGGACGCTCCCTAAGCGTGCGCCTCTGAAGTATGAATGAAACTAATCCAATCCTGATTGGTGTTGCGTCGTGACGTAACATGTGACGGCATACCCGGAAGTATAAAAGTGACGCTGTCACAACACACACTAGCTTTCGCTCTTCAGCAAGCGCTTTATGTTGAAACTGTCTGTCTTATTTGGTGTTGTTTGTCTTATTATTGAAAGAAAGTATGGCCAGCGAACAATTCAAGAGGTGTGTGCATCCCTGTCCTCGTTACATCACGGGTGGGGACGCACACTCTCTCTGTGTGTATTGTTTGGGAGTGCAGCACGCACGGGCAGCTCTCGAGGGGGCTGCTTGTGAAATGTGTGAGGCTTTGCCTATTAGAGTGCTGCGCTCCCGGCTGGCGTGCTTTGACGAGCACGGTCAGGCTCGCGTTCCCCAGGGTTCCGGTCCCGCATATGTCGAGGCGATGCGGCGACTGAGATCCTGGGGTTCGCAGCGGGATCTGGCGGAGGAGAGTGAGAATGCTGAGGCATTTTCTCGCTCGCCATCGGCTGATCCCGCAGCCTCTGAGAGTGGTGTGGGAGCCCGCGCTGCGGTTTCTCCTACCCGCGATCAGGTCCCGGTGCTTGAGCTGTCTACTTCTGAGGAAGGGGACGTGCTCAGCATCGATGCGGACGACCGTGATCTCAGCACGCCATCACGCGGCCTGGGTTATGAGGAGCTGGTGGAGGTTGTAACACGCGCTGTGGCCAGACTAAACATCAGCTGGCCACAACATGAGCAGGAAACGCAAGTCACCAGTAAAATGGACGAGCGTTACCTGCAGCGCAGGTCACAGCCTCACCGCCGGGGTCTGCCGTTTTTCCCTGATCTCCATAAAGAGATCTCGAGAACGTGGGAAAGACCGCATTCGTCCCGTATTTCGAGTCCCAATGTAATAGATTACAGCAATGTTATGGGGGCTCGAGATATGGGATATGGGAAGATGCCGAAGGTGGAGGAGGCTTTAGCGAGCTATCTCTCTCCCGAATCGGCGTCTTCCCTAAAGACCCCGGTGTTGCCTAGTAAGCCCTGCAGAGAGACATCTGCATTGGTGGGCAGGGCTTACATGGCGGCGGGTCGGGCTGGTTCGTGTCTGCACTCAATGGCGATTTTGCAGGCATACCAGGCCGACCTCCTGAAAGATTTGGATGAGGGGGAGGGGCCTACTCCTGAAGATGTCGCGGAGTTAAGGAAGGCCGCAGATTTGTCTCTCCGGGCCACTAGGGAAGCGGCCAGCGCTATTGGCCGCTCTATGGCGGCCATGGTGGCCACGGAGAGGCATCTGTGGCTGAACTTATCCGGTATTAAAGAAAAGGATAGGTCCTTCCTGCTGGATGCGCCGCTTTCGGCTTCTGGCCTGTTCGGCGACGCCGTTAATTCGGTTGTCGACAGGTTTCAGGAGTCGAGAAAACAATCTGCGGCGTTCCAGCAGTACCTCCCCCGGAAAGCGAAGGCCAAATCTAGTAGGGGGGGGCAAAGCAATCAGCCCCAGCCATCAGCCAGCTCCTCCCACAGGGCAGAGCAGAAGGAGAGCGTTTCCTCTAGAGCCCCCCCTCCGGGGTCTTGGCAACAGAGGAAACGCTCCCAAAAACCGAAGTCCTCCAGCCAGAGGGGCGACCTGAGGGACGTCATTCAGGCTAAGAGGACTTCGGAAAAGAGGTCCTAGCCAAGGCAGGACTTCAGAGGGCTGCCCCCTCCGCAGTGAGACAACCGAGGTTGTTCTCACAACGGGGCCCTCTAGGAAAAGATGCAGGTCCGCCGTTAACAGCGCTTCGGGCCGCATCAATTTCCAGCGAAAAGACACCAGAGGCCAGCCTCGAGAGGCTGGTACCCTTAGCAGATTTTGTAGAGGGATGGTATCATCTTCCCAACATATCTCCATGGGTCCTGCAGATAATACGAGTTGGGTACAGACTGCAGTTCGCGCACCGCCCCCCCAAGTTCTCTGGGGTGGTGCTCACTGCGGTGGTCCCAGAGCAGGCTCAGGTGCTGGAACAAGAAGTACAGACTCTGCTGTCGAAAGGAGCCATAGAACGTGTTCTTCCGGTAGACAGGGAGTCCGGGTTTTACAGCCGGTACTTTATAGTTCCAAAGAAGGATGGGGGGTTAAGGCCAATTTTGGATCTCAGAGTGTTGAACCGGTCTCTGAGAAAGTTCAAATTCAGAATGTTGACCATTCCAACAATCGTGAGTCAAATCAGATCCGAGGACTGGTTTGTCACGATAGATCTGAAAGACGCCTATTTTCACATCTCCATCCTTCCTTGTCACAGGAGGTACCTGAGGTTCGCTTTCGGGGGCGAAGCATACCAATATCGGGTTCTTCCGTTCGGCCTAGCACTCTCTCCCCGCACATTTACCAAGTGTATGGACGTGGCCCTTGCTCCACTGAGACTTCAGGGGATTCGCGTATTGAATTATCTCGACGACTGGCTTATTTTTGCCCAGTCTCGGGAGATGGCAGTTCGGCATCGAGATGTCGTTCTTGGCCATATTCAAAAATTGGGGTTAAGACTCAATTTGAAGAAGAGTGTGCTAGAACCGTCCCAGGGCACGACCTTTTTGGGAGTCGTGTGGGACTCGATTACAATGCAGGCACATATGTCTCCCGCACGTATCGAGTCAATTCTGGCGATGGTGTCCAGGGTGAAGACCAAGGGGTTCTCACCCAAAGGGAATCCGTTCCGTATGATCAGAGTAACGCGCAAGTGCCTTCAGTCTCTGCAAATATGGAAGAAGCCTTGGTTCCTATCCCAAGGGCCAGTGTTGGGGGTGTCATGTCGCCGGGAAACCGTTTCGACAGACGCCTCCCTTACGGGCTGGGGCGCGGTCATGGACGGCCGCTTTACCAGGGGTCTGTGGCAGGAACATCATCGCACTTGGCATATAAATTGCCTGGAGATGATGGCGGTATTCAAGGCTTTGAGGAGCTTCCTCCCAGACATCGAGGGTCGCCACGTCCTTATACGGACGGACAATACGTCAGTGGTGGCCTATCTGAACCGACAGGGGGGACTCAGATCGCGCCCTCTGTGCAGACTGGCGCATCAGATTATCCTTTGGTCCCAGGAAAAGATATTGTCAATAAGGGCAATGTATATCCCAGGGGTTCAGAATCGGGGAGCAGACATCCTGTCGAGGCAGGGGCTGAGGCCCGGGGAATGGAGACTTCATCCGGATGTGGTGAAGTCGATATGGGAGAGGTTCGGACCGATGGAAGTGGATCTGTTTGCGTCTCGAGAGACGTCGCACTGTCCACTTTGGTTCTCCCTCTCACATCCAGCCCCGCTGGGGTTGGATGCCATGGTACAGGCTTGGCCGAGGCTTCGCCTGTATGCTTTCCCCCCGATCGCTCTGCTCCCAGGGGTCCTGGAGAGGGTCCGTCAAGAGGGCATCAGTCTACTTCTGGTTGCCCCGAGATGGCCGACACGAGTATGGTTCTCGGATATAATATCACTCCTCATAGCTCCGCCATGGCCGATTCCTCTGAGGAGGGATCTATTGTCTCAGGCGGAGGGCACAATCTTCCACCCTCGCCCAGAGTTGTGGAAGCTGTGGGTCTGGCCTCTGAGGGGGTTCAGTACCTAAATGCTGGCTTATCAGCTGAGGTGGTTGAAACCATACTTAGCTCTAGGGCCCCATCTACCAGGAGATTATATGGCCTCAAGTGGAAGGTTTTTCACACTTGGTGTGGAGAACGAAGGTTGGATCCAGTAAACTGCCCAGTGGCTTCAGTTCTGGAATTCCTTCAGGATCGTTTCTCTGCGGGTCTCTCCCCGTCCACTCTTAAGGTGTACGTGGCTGCCGTTTCGGCTTTCCACGCGCCAGTAGATGGTGGACCTCTGGGGAGGCACCAATTGGTCATTAGGTTTCTCCGTGGTGCTTGGAGGATGAGGCCGGCGATCAGGTCCAGGGTGCCTGCCTGGGATCTGGCAATAGTTCTGGAAGGGTTGTCCCTCGCTCCCTTCGAACCTTTAGAGTCGGCTTCGCCTAAGGACTTAACGCTGAAAATGGTCTTTCTCTTAGCGATTACCTCTCTTAAGAGGGTGGGAGATCTCCAGGCCCTGGCGGTAACGCCAGCTTGCTTGGAGTTTGCCCCTGGCAAAGTAAAGGCCTTTTTGCACCCGAGTCCGGGCTACGTGCCTAAAGTTCCTTCGAGTACGGCTCGCTCTGTAGTCCTTCAGGCATTCCATCCTCCACCTCATGTGTCGGCGGGAGAAATGAGGCTTCACTTGCTCTGCCCCGTCAGAGCTTTGAGTGTATACTTGGAAAAGTCTGCTTCTTGGAGAAGATCTGACCAGTTGTTAGTATGCTTTGGGTCACCTAAGAGGGGGCTCCCGGCGACCAAACAAACTATAAGTAACTGGATTGTCCAGGCTATTACTGAGGCTTACAAGGTGCGTGGGGTTCCTTCACCTTTGGCCTTAAGGGCTCACTCGTCTAGAGGCATGGCTTCCTCTAGGGCCCTTCTGTCGGGAGTACCTCTGCAGGAGATTTGTGAGGCAGCCGGCTGGGCTACCCCGCATACTTTCATCAGGTTTTACAGTCTCAGCCTTCCCAGTACGCCCGGTGCACACGTACTCGGCCCTTGCTGAGTGCCTAATCAGTTTCACTCTGGGGCGGGTCTGTTCGGTGCGTGGCCTAGTGGGTACTCGTTCCCCAAAGAGTCGATTTTATCGACGCAGTGTTGAGTTCCCTCGATAGGGAACGTCTCGGGTTATGACTATAACCCTTGTTCCCTGAGAAGGGAACGAGACACTGCGTCGTGTTGCCACGCCCCCTTTTCAGACCCTTGAGCGTCTTGCTTCATCGCGAGGCTAGTGTGTGTTGTGACAGCGTCACTTTTATACTTCCGGGTATGCCGTCACATGTTACGTCACGACGCAACACCAATCAGGATTGGATTAGTTTCATTCATACTTCAGAGGCGCACGCTTAGGGAGCGTCCCCAAAGAGTCGATTTTATCGACGCAGTGTCTCGTTCCCTTCTCAGGGAACAAGGGTTATAGTCATAACCCGAGACGTTTTCCTGCCATTTAACTCCGCTTAAGTACGTCTGCAAGGACACACAATTAATAGTGTTTCTATTTTGTGCAGTTAATTTCACACTGTTAAGCGGCGTGTAAAAACACATGAACGAGCGAGTAATTACACAAGTGAAGCCACAGAGACAAACGCACGTGCAGCAGTGATACGGGACACGCCGCACTCGCTCGCTTCCAGGAGCACAACGAGGACTACTCATCAACATCAACCCTTTAAGAGCCACAAACTAACTTAAAATGAAACACTTCATCATTGACTCACTCGTATTATTCCTTCTCTGAAACACACACAGCTTTAAATCTCATGCATGGCACCTCAGAATACATCACACCAGGTTTGCCCCCAATCCTGTCAACCGATACCGGCTCGCAACGGCAATGCAGCGGATCGAACCTGCGGGAGGACGGATGAGACCTGAGAGCTGGAGTTTGATCATGCACTTTAGCACACCATTCCATTTACCATTTAATCCGTTTAATTTTTCCCAAATTCCATTTTTTTTTCCGTTTTAATTTTGGGAAATTCATTTTTTTTACCCTCGACTGTTATTTGAGTCGTAAAAAGAGTGTGCTTTTAAAGTTAATGATTAAAATGTATACAAATAAAATAGGAATGACCTTAAATGTATTGAGGTAACAGACATTTACTCAGTAGCCTTTTCAGGACGGATACCGCATGATGCAACACTGCACTCTTCAAGTAACAACAAAATATGGTTATGAACTTTAAACTGTCCAGTAAAATAAATTATATTAGTTTATATCAGTTTAAATAGAGCCACACTCGGTCTCACTCTCGCCCAGTGTCGCTCACGGAGTTCGCTTTTGTCCAGTCCGGCGCCTCATAGACAGACGTGTGCACGTTGTGTGTGTGTGTGTGAGAGAGAGAGAGAGACGCGTGAGTGATGGAGAGCAAGGAAAGGAAATGCAACTGAAACAATACGCTGCATGTTTTAAATAGTGTTAAACAAAAATGAACAAAACACAATATGTGGTGGCGAATTAGGCCCTGTCTACACGAGAACGCTCGCGGGTGAAAACGTAAAAATATTTTATGGGATGTGCCTTTCGTTTACACGGCGACAGCTTTTGGGGCTTAAAAACGCAAAAAAAGTGAAACCAGCCTCCAGAGTGGAAATCTTAAAAACGCACCACCGCCGCGTTCCCGTGTAAACGGTAAAAACGCGAATGTCTGCTAGACGGTGAAGGTTGTACGCAGGTGTTGTTGTGTGGCAGTGCTTCACATCGCCACCTAGCCGCCTGGAGTGCATACTACTTTGAATTTCACACTCTTTTGCGTCACCATATGCACGCGGATATCCCACCCATAACGCTCATCTAAACGCAGAAAAAAAAGTGATAATGCAACGCCACTTTTGTGTTTTCTCTTCAGAATCGTTTCGGTGTAAACATAGCCTTAGACTATGTGTGGGAAACACTGCATAAGTCTTGTGCGAGCTACTCGGCTCGGCACTGACAGCTTATAGCGTTGAGTTTCTTAACTAACGACGAAAGCAGAGCCGCGGAGAAACGCTTCGCCATGCTTCCATTGTTTTGATTGAGGGGTGGGGGGTTGGGTCGCCCAGATTTGCTTCCCCGGTCTCCCACACAAAACAGAATTTCAAACCAACTATGTAAAATTCCACAAAATTCCGCGTTAATTCACCAATTTCGCAATTCCGTCCGCGATTCCGTGATCGCGGAAATCATAAATCATACTTAAGGTTATTTTTTGCCGAATGTCCTGGCACGCATTTATGTTACTAAAATATAATGTGATTTAAATGGAAACTGACATTTAGAATCAAGTACTTAATCATGAGCTTTATTTATATATCGGGAAACAAATCAAAATAAGTGCACTTTTTCAAACAAGACAACTGATTATTAAAACACAATGCAAAACATGAAACGTCATTTGACATGATTACACACTTTTGAAAACAGTAAAGAAA
Source organism: Pimephales promelas (assembly GCF_988280905.1). Lineage (NCBI taxonomy): Eukaryota > Metazoa > Chordata > Actinopteri > Cypriniformes > Leuciscidae > Pimephales > Pimephales promelas. The sequence continues at coordinate 2,179,131 of NC_142793.1, read as the reverse complement.
GTGGACTCTCTTTAAGTACACTTAAGCAGCCTTTCGTTTAATTAATATCAAATTATCTCCAAGTACAGTATACACACACACACTTTTAGGCTTTTACAGTAGTTACATGTGTTGCTGGATTCCGCGATTCGATCCGTGTCGCTGCGCAAACACAGGCGTCGCGGCGGGCGGGTGAATTTATGAATGAAAGTTCGTTCACAAAACGATGTTGTTACGAATCCTCACGCTTTTTAAAGTGGGTATACGGAGATCTTTGACATTTCCTAGTGGGTATACGGCATATCACGTAGACTACACATTCAGCACAGTTGAGTGCACTGGTTAAGGGATGAAGCTGTTGGCCAGTTTCAGGAGAATCAGAGGAACACAGTTCACATGTACGGTGTGTTTATGGTGTTGACAGTCATGGTCACGATCACGGTTGGGGAAAGTCTAAATATTGCGTTACTCCCCCAAAACAAAAGAAACTTAGTAACTACTTTGTATGGAAAGTAATGCGTTATGCTTCTTTGCATTAATTTTTCTCACTTGGGCTTGCTTTTTTTTTTTTTATAATAATAATAATAAAAGTGTTATCTTTTTTGTTGAAAGTAAAGGCCCTTTCACACCTACAGTGAAATGAGTACGCCTCAGGCTGAAGGAAACACACATCTACAAACCTTTCAGCAGCAGAGACACTGGCTAATGACGCGAGATTAAACACATCTGCGTTAACATTTAATTATTGCAGGTTTGCAGAACTTTCTGATTTTATTTGTTTTGAGGAATACTGAATGTTTTGTTGTCAGTGAGATGAGAAACTACAATAAGCATCACGATTCTCTCAACACAAAGACAGGATTGCTGTCAGTCAATGCAGGGGAAAACAAAGTACATGTTGCATTACATGTGCGTTAGCCTCGACAAATTGAGACCACACGCTTAAAGGACTCTAATGGTTAGTTCATCCTCATGACCCCTAGATCACAAAAGGAGATGCTATGATCAATGTTCATGCTGCACTGTAAAAATGAATACAACTGAATATGTTAAATCTAATCAATAAAATTAGATTAGTAAAATAAAATTAATAAAAAAAGCCCTAGTTTTAACATAATCATTATTTAAATTCATAATTTTTAATTGATAATATTGATTGTAATTTGTTGCCTCAACTTTATTGATTAGATTTAACATATTCAGTCATACTAATTTTTACAGTGCAGTCTGTTTTTCTGATATTTTGTTTAAAACAATTGTGAATTCTACTCATTTTAAATGGTTAACTTTTAAGTCATTAATTTGGTTAATTATTACTCAATTCTAATTTGTTAAATTTAATTAATAATTTTGATTGTAATCTGTTGCCTCAATTTTATTGATTAGATTTAACATATTCAGTTGTATTCATTTTTACAGTGCAGCATGAGCATCTCCTTTTGTGATCTATGGGTCATGAGGATGAACTAACCATTAGAGTCCTTTAAGCGTGTGGTCTCCAGTTCTGCATCTAATCCACATTTATATATGAAGAATATGCTACTGACAACGACTTGAAAAGCGGATTCGGCAGCAACTCACTGGTGAAGCAATTCTAAAGCCAAACCTGATAAAAGAGACATCAGACACCAGATAAGAAAGACAATCAGTGTTTAAGAGAGACGGGGGAATGACTTCGTCCTCTTCAGAGAGGAGAGCAGGTTTTGGTTGGCAAACGTCCACCAAGGGTTCGCCAGAAACAGCCGAATCACCACGAGGCTTTACACTGATGCACTGCGGGCACAAAACGCTCCCTATAAATCTCCTGAGGATGGAACAATGTGAAACAGCATTAACAAGTAGAGTAAACAATGCTATTTTAGTTTGTTTCAGATTCTACCACTGTAAAGATGTCTATAGTTAGCTCAAGATGTGTGGGGTAAAGCTAAGCCAGATTGTCCAGCTCTCACTAGTACACACTCCTGTGAGTGTGAGGGTATATTTGGTATATTTCCTGTGTGCTATAATAAGACCATGAGTGTGTGTGTGTAATAAAGGACACAGTGAACACTCTCTGTTTGTTTAACCAGCACAGTATGTTCACGCTGTGTGTCACTGCCAACATTATGTGCTCAGCCTCTTTCTCCCTCACACACACACACACATTTTTTTCTTTCATACACTGTCACACTATCTCACTGGTACATTTAAATATCAATATCAATATAGTCGAGCTTTTCTTTGAATTAACTTGACTTTAGTCATATAAACTGGTTATCATTAGGTCTGGTGTCAGATGGGACGGTTTGAACCTCATGAATATCTAATGATTATTCAAACTCTCTAGAATATGACATCACAGCAGGGGCGGGGTTAAATAATCATGTGTGAAGTGATTAGCTAAGTATAATGTATGAGTAGACTACTTATAAAATTGTAGTCTGTTAATGATTCTAAATTACGTGACAAAAATTGTAGTTAGTAATGTAACTGCATTACACAATTTAGGAAATGTAATCCGATTACTTTGTCCAAAATACTTCTGAATATTGATATAAAATACAAAGAGATACAAAATATATTGCATTCTTTGTTGTCGACAGTGCATTAAATATTGTATTGCATCAGGGAAGGAACTGAAAGGGTGTGTGAGTTTAATGAAAAGCTATTTGGTAATTAAATCATATAAAATAATTATAAAAGTTATACAAATTATAGTAAAAATGTGTTTAAAAGATAAAAAGCCTTTCAAAGACAGCAATGACGTATAGAGTGATCATTGACATAATAATGACTGTTTGTCAGTTGATTAGATATGCAATGTTGCAGTGTCTAGAAAACACTTTTACACTTACATTTCTGTAAACACAGTGTTTAACGGTACTGACAACTTCACAAAACTAGAAGACTTTCTGAATGTATATCAAATACATTTTTTAGAAAGGAACATTTAAAATGCTTTACCATGATGCATTTTGTTCAGGATTTCAGCATTGGTAGAATAGATAGTTCAGTTCATTTATTAAAATATGTATTTTTGTTTAACAATGTAAAAGTCATTACTGTCACTTATCATCAATTTAACGAATCCAGGCTGAATGAAATATTCATCTCTTTCAAAAACAAATGAACATTATATATGCATTTACACATATGCATATAGGAGACACTTTTACCCAAAATTATATTAATTATAGATTATAAAAGCAGAAAAACCAAGGGAGAAAACGGAAGTTGAGCTACAATATCAGCAATCTAATACTGGACTATAATTAAACACTCTCAATCAAACTCTATTATAAGCAGCAGATTCTTTTCACTGTCTCTCAATGGTCAAGCGGATGAGACGAGTGTGTGTGTGTGTGTGTGTGTGTGTGTGTGTGTCTGTGTTTTATAGTGGCTGTAATCTCATCCCGGTATATCGGAGGCTGTGTGTTCAGATTATCATAGAGCTAATCTAACAAACCGGGCCGTCAGATTTCATTTCATTTGGACTGACGGAGAGATGGAGGGAAGGAGAGATGGATAGATAGAAGGTATATAAGATGGAGAGAATGAGAGACAGAGTCATGGAGATGGAGAGATGGAGAGAAGGAGGGATGGAGAGAAGGAGAGATGGAGAGAAGGAGAGACAGAGTCATGGAGATGGAGGGAAGGATGGAGAGAAGGAGGGAAGGAGGGATGGAGAGAAGGAGAGATGGAGAGAAGGAGAGACAGAGTCATGGAGATGGAGGGAAGGATGGAGAGAAGGAGAGATGGAAGGAAGGATGGAGAGAAGGAGGGAAGGAGGGATGGAGAGAAGGAGAGATGGAGAGATGGAGAGACAGAGTCATGGAGATGGAGGGAAGGATGGAGAGAAGGAGAGATGGAAGGAAGGATGGAGAGAAGGAGGGAAGGAGAGACGAAGAGAAGGAGAGATGGAAAGATGGAGGGAAGGATGGAGAGACGGAGACAATGAGTGTTGGAGAGAAGGAGGGTAGGAGAGACAGAGAGATGGAGGGAAGAAAGATGGAGAGATGAAGGGAAGGATGGGAGAAGGAGAGATGGAGTCATGAAGAGATGGAGAGATGGAGAGAAGGAGGGATGGAGAGATGGAGGGATGGAGAGATGGAGGGATGGAGAGATGGAGGGATGGAGAGATGGAGGGATGGAGAGATGGAGAGATGGAGGGATGGAGATGGAGAGATGGAGGGATGGAGAGATGGAGAGAAGGAGGGATGGAGAGATGGAGAGATGGAGAGATGGAGGGATGGAGAGATGGAGAGCCTCGGTTGGCTCGTACAGAAACGGATGAAACAATGAGGGGATCTGCGTCAGAAAGGCAGCGCTGAGGAACTGAGTGTTGAATCGTTTAAAAAGCTTCTTTATCCACAGAATGTTGTGTCTGTAAATGAGGTGTCCTCGCGGAGAGATTCACACACACACACACACACACACACACACACAGTCCCGCGGCGGCTGCCTTTGATTCACACAGCACAAACCCACAGGAAGAGGCTCTTTCATTGCTCTGGGGATTTCATGGAGAGATTTCACCTAAGCATCGACTTCGCCTTGGATTCTTTCCCTAAAATTATTTATGTAAATAATAATAATAATAATAATAATAATGTGAATTGTATGGCTCAGATAATTTGTTTTTTAGCAAATCTTGTTAGAATCTTGAATTTCATTTAGTTACTAAAATGACTAAAAAAATATTTTTCATAAAAAAATAACATTTCATTTAATATTCAATTAATAATAATATAAATGAGAGAAAAAGAACACCCAACAAAATGACAAAAATTTAAACTAAAATTAAAATGAAATCAGAAAATCTAACAATAAAAACTATAACAGTATTTCACATATCACACATTACATATATCACACACGTCACTATATGAAGACATGGACGCATGAACTTCATCTCCAGAGCCTCTTCATCCGCATGTTCACGGTTCATCGTCTTCTCAAACACAGAAACTCAAAGCTCTTACACAAGAGCCTAACTTGAAGATATTGTGACAGAAATATATTACTGTTTTATTGTAGAATTTAGCGACGTCTCAATGTAATAATAATAATAATAATAACATATTATTAAAACTGCCTTATTTTAAGGAACAAACACAGTTTCATAGAAATGAAAAAAATAAATAAATTTTCAATTGTTGTTTTTAATAATTCAATTATTTAGACATACTTTTTGATTGATAAAATGAAAATAAACCATAGGAATCCAGGGGGGAAAAAGGAAACAGAACTTGAGATAAAAAATTAAATAAAACATTTTTCATAGGGGCCAATTTTTGTTAAACTTTTAATACTTTGATGTTAAATTGTATACGTTTCATAATTTAAGTAAATTAGATATGCTTTTTACATTACAAATTAACTAAATTAGTAAATTTAAATTAAGTAAATTTCAATTTAAGGAAAACATATTTAAAAATAATAATAATCCATAATCCAAAATAAATAAAATTTGGATAAACATAAAATTGATAGTAAATGATAGTAAAACATCATCTGTGTCAGTTTCTGGTTTCCTCCATCAGGTTAAATAAAAGCATCAGATTTTGCATTAATGGGATTAGCACTGAGTTTGTTCAGTGTGAGCAAGAGTTCCTCGTCACATGACCACTGGCACACTTCAGTGACGCTTGCGGTGGCGAGACGGGAACTGAGGCTGGAGGAGACGCTTGGTTAATCCGCCCTATTTTCGGCGTGTGATCTGGACAGAAAGTGATGAGCGCAGTGGAAATGATGATTGTGTGCGAGAACAAAAAGCCAAACGCCGTCAAGCGCTTTCCTTCCTCTGTTTGACATTCTCAAGTGGGCGGCACTTGAGGTTACGAGACGCTGCGTGGAACAAAACACACCCAAACACTTCAGCGTCTCTCCATCGCTCTCACAACGCCATGATTACTCGATTAACATTCGCTCACTCCAACATTACACTTCTTTTTCCATACATTAAAAAGTGTATCCATATGGCATAAACACAAACAATCTGTGATGAGCATGATTTTAATTCATTTATTAATGTCTGAAAAACTTTACTTGCCAAACTGAAGTCATGTGGTGCGACCAACAAACATGCAGAAAAGAAAGGAAATGGTGCAACCACACCTCTAAACAACACCTTAGCAACCCCCTGGCAACAGCCTATAGCGTCACGGAGTAAAACATATTTCCTTCAGAAAATGTACAAATCTGGTTATCTTTGTGGGGGAAAGCAGCGTGTACAGCGTTGAATATGTATGGCAGTGTGTGTGTGTGTGTGTGTGTGTGGGGGGGGGGGGGGGGTAATACACCACTGCATTTTGATTGATGTGGAAGTGCTTCCACTATGCAGATAAGCTTGCACCAGAATCCTCATATTAATTTGAAATTATTGTAATTGCCGCCGAGCTGTTGTACTGTTCCTCCCCCGCTCTCTCCTGACACACACACACACACACACACACGATTCAGATTCTCTCTCTCTCAGGTCAGAGCCGGTCACGTCAGCTTATCAGCTTCACTGAAGGTTAAAGGTCAGGAAAGGTGTGTGTGCACGAGGTCAGGCGTCCACATCACTGAAGCCCCAGCGTGAGGCGAGAGTGTGAGGAGTGCTGCGGTGGAGGTGTGTGTGTGTGTGTCACAGCAGAGGATACACATATATATTTATACACTGTATATAAAGTATTAAATTATATATGAATTCATTTTACATATATTTTTTTCATATTTTACATAGGAAAAAAAGGAAACAGAATTTGAGAAATTATGTTTGTTTTTTAACCCAGTCTCCATAAAAAAAAAATATCGGTTGAATAATCGGTTATCGGCATGTACGGCCAAACCTAAATATCGGTATCGGTAAAATCCACTATCGGTCGATCTCTAGTTTTTAATGAAATGATTAAACTTAATTAAACTAGAGGTTGACCGATACCGATATTTAGGTTTGACCGTACATGCCGATAACCGATTATTCAACCAATATTTTTTTTTAATGGTTACTGGATTAAAAAACAAACATAATACTCACAATAAAACAGTGCTGAACTGAAATGTGTTAAATTAAATGAATATATAAATATGAATATATTAAAACTCTATACATAAAATATTACAGGTTTCGTTTGCTATAATCTATAAACATGCGTACATTTCATAGGTAACACTTTGCAAGTCCCATTTGTAAACAAGGGTGTATTCGCTAGCTTTCATCAACCATATGCATTATGCAATATACGTTTTTACTGCATGTATTAATATGAGAAGCAAAACAATTGTACCTTTATATTCATGTTAGTGCATAGAACATTAACTAAGGTAATAACAGATAAAAACAATCAATAATACTCCCACAACTTGAATTAACCTTAGTTAAAAAAATGGCATCTTATTGTAAAGTGTTACCATTTCATATAAATCCAAAGAGTCGTGCTTAAAGATGGCCATTAAAATGTAATAAAGACCTGTATTACTTATATAATATAGCCTATAGTCTCTCACTTTATTTATTATCTAATCAAAATAAAAAACATACTGTAGTGATTAAAACGATCTTAAATCGAACGCGTTTCTGATTTGTTTACGTTTCTGTCGGCTGCATGCTATCAATGTCGAGAAAGCAATCGCATTACGAATTTTAAATAAGCAACTTCGTCAGCTAATGGATGCATAAAAGTGACCAGCCCGATATAAAATAATGGAAATAGACGGAAACAATTGCGCCATAAAACATTCGGGTCAGGTCTGCGTGTGTTTTTGTCACATTGCTTTAATCGCTAGAGGTAGCCGTTAATGTTATTCCTCAAACGCACTGCTGTTATTTCTCTGCGAAATCAGCATCTAGTCAATAAATGAATTACTTTATAATGATATGGCAATATGTACTTTAGTGTTCTGTATTCTCTGTGCTGCGGCGCAGTCTCGCGTGTTGACGTAAACACCTCAGCCAGTGATAGTGTGTTATGTGTCCTCTAGAGGGCGCTCTCGCTTTGTATAATTACGGCAGTCTCTCTGCTGTGTAATGACGCGCGCACTTCTCAGCCACTCCCGCAACCGGCGTAACCCGGAAAATCGAATTTTTGCCGATAACGATATTTCCACCAATCAACTATCGGTGCCGATATATATAGGCGAAACCGATGAATCGGTTGGCCTCTTTTTTAAAAAAAATCATAGAAAACATGTATTCTAGATAGGGCTGTTAAATGATTAATCGCGATTAATCACATCCCAAATAAAAGTTTGTGTTTACATAATATATGTGGGTGCACTGTGTATAATTATTTTTTATATATAAATACACACACACATGCTTGTATATATTTAAGAAATATTTTCATGTATATACTGTATGTAGATGTATGTATAATTTATATTTATATATAAATATAAATATTTTATATATAAATAATATTTTTTTAGGGCTGTGCAAAAATTAATTGCGATTAATCGCATCCAAAATAAAAGTCTGTGTTTACATAATATATTTGTGTGTGCTGTATATAATTATTTTGTTTATATAAATACCTATGCATGCATGTATATATTTAAGAATTATTTGCGCTTAAATTCTGTATATATTTATAAATACATAATCTATATTATATAAATATAAATATTTTATATATGAATAACACATTTTCTTAAATATATAAATGCATGTGTTTGTATTTATATATACAAAATAATTATATACAGCACACACAAATATATTATGTAAACACAGACTTTTATTTTGGATGCGATTAATCGCAATTAATTTTTGCACAGCCCTAATTTTTTTTTTTAATATATACAAACCTGTGTGTGTATGTATATATATAAAATAATTATACACAGTGCACCCACATATTTTATGTAAACACAAACTTTTATTTTGGATGCGATTAATCGCAATTAATTTTTGCACAGCCCTAATTCTAGACATTGTATTTCTGAATTTCATTTTTAATATTTTTTAATAAATGAAGAAAAAGTAACTCCAAATTATCTTGCAATTCTGAGTGTATATTCCACAATAGCACATAGTTCACAGGATCAGCTCTTTACACACCTTTAAATCTACAGTAAAATCACTCAATTTAAATTAAAATCGAATCCCAAGTAATTCATTTCCCCAGTCGGAGTATCTGATGCTTTTCCCCAGATATGCAGATTCATCAGATGTTGTGTGTGTGCGCGAGTGTGGGCCTCGTCTCGTCGGGAAGCAGGACTTCTCTTGCTGTAACCAGCTCTTCTGCACGAGCGACACACACACACACACACACCAGAGCTGGCCAAGCTACCCTTACTCATGATATTTTCACCAGTGTACACACACTACTGGACTAATTGCTTCACTATAAACCCCACATCATGACGCTCGAGCAACACAAGCACTCTCTCATTCTGAGTGAAATTAAACAGAGAACGTCACATTAAAAACAGAGTTTAACATTAGACGTTAAATTTGGATGTTAAATTATTTTAACTATTATAACACTATTATTTTATTCAGAATTGTCTAAAGTCTACAGTATTTAATGCTGAAGTATCAGAAGTAACTGTTATTAAATAATTAAGAGTAATCCCTTTACTTTTAGTAAGTAGAAAAGTAAATTAATTACTAATGGGTCATCAAAACCTATAATGTGTGCCAGTCATTGTGAAAAAGTACACTTAATATGAAATTAATAATATTTAAAAAAAATAGACTTGAGTACGAACTGAATGAACTGTTTTCAGACACTTAATTGCATGTTAATTGCTATTAAATTCAAATGTATTCGATTAAATTTATATGAAATGCAATTATTTAAAATTGAGAATTGAAGTAGTTCATTACTAAATTTAACAATGACTTATTGTGTTTGACATATGGCTAAAGTGTACAGTAAAATATACTTTTAATGCCATTAATCTATTGAAACGTGTCATGTTACACATTAAAGATGAAATTGCAATTTAGTGTATTTAAAATACATGAACTGTAAAAATGATAATAAAGTTCTCAATGTCAATATTTGTATCAAAAAATGATCAAAACGTAATGATTTAAAATGTCCTTTAAATTAAAACTTTTGAAAAGTCTACTTAAGTATGTTCAGAAACAGTCATGAAAGAGGACTAAAGTGGCCTTTTATATTAATATTATTACTTATATTACCTGCAGTTTTTGTAAATATACTTTTCATACTAAGATCTGAAGTTCACAAGCACACTTCATTTCCCAAGGCATTTTAAATCAGAAAAGGCAATCCCAGAATGCACTGCATGTGGAGAATCCCTAAAATACCTGAATCTAATCACAGAAATCAACTATTTGTTGTTGCCTAATGTTTCCTGGCGATAATAACCTCCAGAAGTGTGAAATTCATGATCTGTATGTCAGGCCGACCGCAATGTAGCCAGTGCATGTGAGCCGTGGTGCATTCTGGGAGAGTTAGGCCCATCTGCTGAAAATAAGGTCCAGCGACAGTGAACGCAGGCCCCACTGCAACAAGCCTTTAAAATACCTGTAAAACACTTTAACCGTGCTTTACACGGCGCTCACGAGCCCCTCGCTCCTCGTAACGGCTCCGTTGCACTTCCTGACATGAAAATTTAAAGAAGCACTTACAGCCGGAGCCAGCGCGGCTATCGCGTTTCGAAAAGCTAGCCATACTGACAGACTCTCACTGCATCACAACGCATTCAGAGAGTCTGTAAATGTGGAAACCGTTTCAAGATCACAATCAAAATACAGCTTTTGAGCCTGAGAATATGTTCAGCAATCCATTACCGTATGAATTGTATTACTATCAACAAGTTCATTTGTTTTTTGAAAACAATTGAGAATAGAACCACAATCAATTATGAAGTGTGAATTAAAAATGTGAATTATCTCATTATATACATAATCGCTATCCTATCTGTGATATTTTAGTATCATCAAAATACGATTATAGTTTTTAGAAAGTTTTTATAGTTTCATTGTTGTCTCTCTCATTTTTATTAGTTTTGTTGTTAAATAAATGTATACAGTTTTATATATTATTTAGTCTTTTATTATTTTAGTACTTCAACAAGTTTAAATGTTGTTATATTTTATTTTATTGGAGTTCATGTTTATTTTAGGTACTGCATTTTTTCTTATATCCATACATTTAAAGTCAATGTTTATAGATATAGAGATCAGATATAGATTTGAGATGCATTAATCACTAAAAGATGTTCAGTCTAAGAATTAGTTCATTGATTAATCAATCAGTCAATTTCAGATTAGATTGAGCTCGTCATAAAAAAATAGACTTGAGTACGAACTGAATGAACTGTTTTCAGACACTTAATTGCATGTTAATTGCAATTAAATTAAAATGTATTCGATTAAATTTATATGAAATGCAATTATTTAAAATTGAGAATTGAATTAGTTCATTACTAAATTTCATAATGACTTATTATGTTTGACATATGGCTAAAGTGTACAGTAAAATATACGTTTAATGCCATTAATCTATTGAAACGTGTCATGTATTTAAATGTTACACATTAATGATGAAATTGCAATTTAGTGTATTTAAAATACAAGAACTGTAAATGTATCAGTCAATCAGTCAATTTCAGATTAGATTGATCTAAAAAAATAAGGAAACAAAAATGAGTTTAAAGCTGTTAGTATTTGAAGATGTTAAACATACATGTGTGCTACGATGATGCTAGCGTGTCTATGACGAGCTCAAACACACCCCGCGCGGGTTAAAGACACACAGATCCGCGGTGTGAACGCATGCGTGTTCCTGCCTCAGACCTGCTATTCCCTTATTTATTTATTTATTTATTTATTTATGATAGTTAGTTCCCGCGGAGCTCGCAAAATTAATGTCAGCCGGCAGAAAATAGACATCGAAAGCTAAAATTCAGCACTTTCTGCCCACAGAAGTTATTTATCAAGATAACAAGGAGTCGAAGAGGCGCACTGTTCCTGCGGCCCGGGGAAATACACTCTCACACACACACACACACATCCTCAAAGTCTGAAGGAGACGACGAGATCAACTGACCAGCGCTGAGATTATACCAGTCAAACTAATGATCCCTTGACTCTCTCTCTCACACACACACACACACACACACACAAGCCAAATTAACTGATATTTTAAAGACTCAATGATCTTGACACATTGTTTGCTAGGATTTTGTGCTTTTCTCGCCATATGACAACAAAATGACATCCCGCATGTTAGTTCTTCCACACAAAACAACTTTTTTCATCTAAATTATGGAGTGAAAAACGACTGAAAGTGTGTGTGATGAGGATCTTCCTCCACCCTGACATCCATCCATCCATCCATCAGTGTCTATACATATACACATCTATAAAAAGATACTGAGCCCAAAACAAGTCTTAGAGTGTGTATTAATGTTCAATTAAACGCCAGACGTAAAACACCACAGCCAGAGAGAGAGATGCTGCAGGCTACAGGAAGCATTAATGATTTTGACTGCTGCGTTTTGGTGGAAATTATGCGCTTTGATCAGTGAAATCCAACAAAAACAGCATTAATAATCTCATAAATATAAAGACACCGAATGAAGAGATGTTCAAACGTCCTAAAACACACAGCACAGAGAAGTCTCCCTGTGACACGTGTGCTGCGGGTCCCAGGCCGGAGCCGAGCCGGAGCTCAGCCGGATGACAGCAGGACAGGAACGGCTCAAGTCTGCCTTATTTTTATCCACACCAGTGTCTTCAGGAGGAGCTGCTGCTAAATATAGCTCATATCCGTTCTGGCTTTGGTTACATTCAACACACACACACATTTACTGTAGTAGCGGACAGGATGAGGATAGACAAGGGATTTGAAGTGCAGTCGCAAAATCAAGTACCAAAAACAAAATCACTTTCAACATCCCAGCGATGAGATGAGACTAAAGAAAGCATCTCCGTTCTCGAAATGAAGACAAACGGGCGTTTGTTTCCTGTGCCTCGATCATGACCTCACCTGTGTGTGACACTGCACCGGATATCTGCGGTTTAATGCTGGAGAATCAACACACAACATCAATACTGTCCTATCAGATTCACCCTCAGCTAACTAGAACAAGCCCACACACACACACACACACACACACAGGTTCGTCTAGTAAAGTACCATAACTTCACCTAATCTTTCAAATAAACCTCATATAAATCATATTCAGCAGCAGATTTAAAGCAAAAGCAGCTCTGGCCAGTTTATGAGCCTCAGGGTTTCACATTATATGAGGCAGGACAGTTTCTCGGTTTACTGTATGTTGGGAAAACCAGTGACAAGATCAATAACACTCCGCTATACCTGAAAACAAACCATTCACACACACACTGAATAAACTCGCAGACGTCCGTCAACAAACCTCCAAACATCAGAAAATAACCTTCCTTTCTTTCCACCATGCCTGTTAGTCAGTAAATGCTGACCGTCTCATGCTAAATACATGATATATAAACACATAAGCTACTGTATATATGAGAATATGACTGCGAGAGAGTAATACACACAGGGTTTTCACTGATAACCACAAAACAAACGATAATGCACTATCAAACGTGGGAATAATCCGTATTGGAATACCACTTATTAAAACCACATACATTAAGATACAAATATGCACAATGGGTTCAGTACTATGTATATTTTAATTGTGAATCATGTTTCAAGTAGCCTTCAAGTAGTACTTTTTAAACAACACGATGTTCAATTTCTGAAACTGCAGAAAAGATTTTGTCTAATATCATGTATCCACTATTATAATACTAGTATAACAGTATATTTGTAGACATATATACTATTATATTCAGAAAGGGAGTGATTATTTTCCTCTAGTCAAAATCAAAATCCTGGGTCTTACCTCAGACTGCAGGGGCAAAGGGCAGGGGTCAGAAGTCGTATCACAGGTGTAGAAACTTCCGTGATGTCCTTCCATGATGAACAAAATTTGCAAAAGAAAGAGAGATAACAAAAATAATTACTATAATTCTATAAAATAAGCATAAAGATTCGACAGACACAGTTAACACACACTTGACCTTCTCATACACTTTAAAGTAGTTGTTCCCTACAGACTGACCCTAAATCCCTCGACCCAGTTCACTTCACACACACCATTCACTCTGCTCTGTAATCACTGCGGGACAGGCTGGTGAACTTTGACCTCACGCCACCGCACACCTCTAAAATATCTCCAGAAAGTTTAGAGAGCACACGATAACATCTGTCCTGTACATCTCTACCTCAGGAAGTGAACAGTTTAATTCAGTGATAACAGCTTTACAGAGAGGCTAAACGCCCTTTAAACGAACTCGCCCAAACCCTGCCGTTCACGCGCGCGGGTGGAGTTAATAATAGCCTATTGAAAATAATATTGAACAATATTTGAGTCATAAATTAATGAGAATTTTCTTTTCTTTTTCCTCCCTCAAAAGCGGAAAAAAACTTGCTGTGGCGACATTTCTGCGTTATAATAACGCATCCCTGTATGTTTCGCGGCACTTTCAATTTCAAATTGAAACGTCGTGTAAAAAGCGCCAAAACCATGACCAAAACTGTAGACATGGCGTGATTGGCGTCATTACGTTGGTTAACGTGTCGTTGCAGCTCGGTTCTGGGGCCTGATGTATAAACGTTGCGTACGCACAAAATGGCCATAGAAATATGCGTACGCATTTTTCCACGTGCATATCGCGATTTATAAAAAATAAACTTGGCGTATAAGTGCGCACCGTACGCACTCGTTTTGGCGACACCGATGGTGAGCTGGAGTCAAATGTCTTTTTGCTCACTATTAGAGAATCTAAAGAAAATTATACATCTACAGAAATATAATTCAAAAATAATTTCACAAACCTATATCATCACTTGAAGCAAAGATCCATCCCTTCTTAAATGACCGCGCCAGCGCGCGCGTTGGGTCGTTTAGTGAAACTGACGCACATATAGGCTAATAAATCTAACGGCAGATGGAGTAAAACCGTAAATCTTCATCATGAGTCCAAATCATAAATAGAGTGCATGTTCTCAATAACAGTTTAAATAGATAAAAGAATAATTTAAACTATGTACTTCTGATATAAACGTTTAGATTATGCCATTCTCATTAATGGAGTTAAACACTTAAACTATACGTAATGAAAATGAAATCATTACTGAAAAGTTACAAAATATTATATTCAATAAATAGAAATAGACATATTTGTTGTGGATGCAATGCTTTTGAACACTTTTATTCTGGCGTGCTGTGTTTTAATGTTTTAACTAGAGATAATTGCTAATCATGATAATAGCATATTGTCTGAGAAAATTGTTTGGTGCAAATAATGCACAACCATGCCTATCTGTTTCCATTAAAACATAAATCAATTAAAAAATACTATTTGGCCAGTGGAAAAGATTGAGAAAAACTTTCACTGAAATGTATTTAACACTATTTGATTTATTCATTCAAAAACAAGGCAATGCTATAGGCTACTAAAAAAAATTATGTTTGTAATGTGACGGCACATCCACATTTCATATTTTCCTAACGTCTTGTACCGTTAAACTTGGTATCACGTGGATGAATAATCATATGCAAATGATATGCAGATGAGGATATGCATATTTAAACTATAGGCGTTGTAATCTCCATATATGGTTATTTCGGGGAGGAGACGCACGTGCGCATAATCTCCCGCTGACTGGGATTTATAAAGTGAATTCTGCGCAGCTTCTGGCGTACGAACGCTTTTATAAATCTGAAAACTTTTGTGCGCACGCAAATTCTGCCTTATGTGCGTACGCACACTTTAAGGATGAAATCTACGCAAAGTTTTATACATGAGGCCCCTGAGTGGCGCTAAGGTTATCTTCTTTCAATTGAATAAAACGCACCACCTTCACTATACACAACAAAAACCAGCATAACATGCTGAAGCAATCCTGCCATTTTAGCGTGCTATCGTAAATGTCCTACTTCTGTTGTGATTATGAGCTCATTGACCTTAGAGGGCGTTCATGTCTGCATTTGTTTTAATCTAGGAAAATAGTAGGCTATTTACTATAATTCCACAGCATAACAAAACGGTGTTTTACTTCCACTGGTAAATGGACGTTTGTCCACCCCTGTTAGGCTACTATTCATTTTATATTGCTTTAAATTGCTGGATATTTTGCTGTTTTTATATTCAATCGAAGAAAAAAATCATTAAAGTCAGCATGAAATCAAAATGGATTATTTTTGGAATATTGCTGTATATTACATTTACATGTAGGCTATTCATTTCACTTTTATCCAAAGCGACTTACAAATGAGAACAGCAAGTGCTAAGACCCTTCTCGGTTTCATCAAAAGCAGTGCATGAAATTATTATTAATATTTTTTAGGGCTGTCAAATGACTAATCGTGATTAATTGCATCCAAAATAAAAGTTTGTCTTTATATAAAATATTTGGGTGCACTGTGTATACTTATTTTATATATATATATATATATATATATATATATAAATACACACACATGCTTGTATATATTTAAGAAATGTTTTCATACAGATTTATATATAATTTATATTATCTATAAATATAAATATTTTATATATAAATCATATATTTTTTGTGCACCCACATATATTATGTAAACACAAACTTTTGTTTTGGATGCGATTAATCGCGATTAATCAAGTGCTTATAAATGATTTATCTGTGCACATCATTATCCATACCTCAGTAATCTCGAATCAGAATCTCTTCTGATGATGAGGGCGGGGCTATGGCCTGTCACTCACATTCAATCCACCAATAGCAAACCACAACCATCTAATCAATTCCCCACGGACACAATCAAGCCCCGCCCACATTTGTTCTTGTTTGAGAAGCGGTTTCCAGCACAATAGAGAAGAAGAGCACAACTTCTGTTTCATGCAGACTTTAAAAGACAGAGAGACAGAAACGTTTCGAGTGACAAAACTGCTTTCCCTTTAGGATAGAGCTAACTGAGCTTCAAAAGCAAAGCAAGCGCGGTCGAGTGTTGACACGGGACATTGTGAAGCGCGTTATTGATACGACTGGCACAGAGCAGCTCAAGGACTCGCTTCAGTTTTCATATTCCCCTCACTGCTGTGCTCTCTGCCACAGGACATGACATCACTCGCCGGGGTCGCGACCCGCCACTGAGAGGCGCAGAGATGAAGACGAGGACAGAAAGGCTTGGGAAGTGGAGCTCTGTAGGTCACCTTGCCTGGCTGAGAGATCAATGTCGCTTTGACTCGCTGGTTAAAGAGAGAGAGAGAGAGAGACTGCAGTCCAGACACCTTGCCAGTAAATCACCTTGCCAGCTTCATTGAGATGCAAGTATAACACAGGATGGGCACAAGGCCAAAACACACACACACACACACACACTCGTCTATGGTCTCTTCCTTAAACTCTTTCATACTTCTTCAATTAACGGGATAGTTCATGCAAACATTACATAAGCTGTTTTGGCTTTATACGACTTTGTTATTTGTCAAGGAAAGGGTTATGCTGAAGATAAGTTGTGTTTAATTCACTTTGCACTTTTTGCACGGTGAAATATCTAAAATAAATAAATGTTTTGATAGACTTTAGTCTGTGCTGAGTCCACTGAGCACCCGCTTTATAAGACACAGAGACTACGGTCATCAGCCATGCTTTAGACACTGCGAACATATAGTTCATCAGAAATGTGAAACTTAAATATATAATACTACAATAATAAATGGTAGACTTTACAATAAGGTTCATTAGTTAACATTAACTTATAATGAACTGCACATATACAAACATTCACTAATTTTTGTTATAATATTGTTAACATTAGTGAATGCACTGTGAACCTGAACAAACAAAGAACAGCTGGATTTTTATTAACTAACAGTACACTGTAAAAAATATTGATGGTTTAACTTAAAAAAGTAAGTAACCTGGTTGCCTTAAAACTTTAAGTTGATTGAACTGGAAAAAGTGAGTTAATACAATGAAGGAGATTAATTTAATCATCAGAAACTCAAAATAATAAGTTATCTCAACTAAATAAATTATTATAAAGTTGATTTGACAAAAGAAAATATGTTGTGATAACAAATCTTGAAAATATATGAACCTTATTGTAAAGTGTTACCCAAAAAATTAAAATAATGATGAAAATAATGTAATTCTGTGGGACGTAAATGATTTCATATTCTTGACTTTGGATGCAAAAGACTATATTGTGACAGAAGACCACTATATTTTTCGTAATAACCAACGTTTCATTGGTAAACGAGCGGCTCGAACCTTCTGCTAAATCTCTCCTTTTGTGTTTTTCACTGAGAAATAAGACTCAAGCTGAGCATTGCGGATTTCAGGAACACTTTACAATGAACAACACTACAGCACTTATTAATATTAGCTAATAATAATTTCAGCATTTACTAAAACATTATGAAAATCAAAGGTTGTGTTGGTTAACATCAGTTAATGCACTGTGAACATGAACAAACACTGGATAATATTAACAAAGATTAATAAACACTGTAACACACGCATTGCTCATGTTGATTAATATTGATTAATTAATACGATAACGAATGAACCTTATTTTAAACGATTAATCGCGATTAATCGCATCCAAAATAAAAGTTTGTGTTTCCATAATATATGTGGGTGCACTGTGTATAATTATTTTATATATAAATATAAAAATACACACACATGCATGAATATTTAAGAAAAAAATATTATTTATATATAAAATATTTATATTTATATATAATATAAATTGTATATAAATCTATGTACAGTATATACATTAAAATATTTCTTAAATATATACAAGCATGTGTGTTTATTTATTTATATATAAAATAATTATACACAGTGCACCAAAATATTTGATGTAAACACAAACTTTTATTTTGGATGCGATTAATCGTGATTAATCGTTTGACAGCCCTTGTTTGACTCTGGTTGAGCTCACACACACACACACGACATGATCCACACACACACATCCACTGGAAGGTAAATGAGTGTGTTTTCTGAGTGGGGTTTACAGAGGCACGCGGGTCGCGGATGATGGACGCACGCGCAGGACACACACTCCTAAATCACTCTAAATGGAAATGTTTAGCGTGGAGAGATGAGACGTGCCGGGAAAAGACAAATAGATAGAAATGTCATTTGAAATTATGCTAATTATTATTATTATTATTATTATTAACTTTTTTTTTCATTTGTTCGATAAGACATGGCCTTGATTATCAGTTATATTAGTATAAAATAATGGAGTTGCGATAACTAGCTACTTTGGGAACAACTTTGGGGCTAAGCATGAACAATACTTCTACAGTATTTACTAATCTTAGTTAATGTGTTATTAAACTGTGAACATGAACAACAGCTGCATTTTAATTAATTAACAATGTCAAAGATGAATATTGTAAGATTTGCTCATGTTTAATGTTAACCTTATGTAAAGTTTAACCGCTACTTTATTCCAGATTAGTTAGCCTCTTAAATAGATTTCCCACAATGCATTGCTCATGATTTAGCCAGCCCGGCGGACTCGTTGTTGACGCTGCGCTCCACGAGCCGTCATGTTGAAAACACTGGCGCTCCCGAAGAAAGCCTGCCCAGCTCACACACACACACACACACACACACACACACTCTCCCTGCAGACGCGGCGTCTGATACCATTACTGACATTAGCCTGTGACGCGCGTATGGAAATGATGGAGATGTCAATATGCGCGAGCTGAACGCTGACTTCCTGTTGTTGACCTCGGGTGCGAAGACTAATACTGTGACAGAAGACAACTATATGATCTGTAATAACCTAATCACACACACACACACACTGATCAGGGCACACGGGGTGTCGATACACACTGATTCAATTAAGTGGAACCACAGGGTGTGTGTGTGTGTGCATTCCTTTCAATGCATGCATGCATGTGTGTGTGTGTGTGTGTGTGTGTGTGTGTTTCTGTGCACGCTTTTGTGTTTCTGTCCGTGTGTGTGTGTGTGTGTGTGTTTCTGTGTATGTATTTGTGATTCTGTCTGTCTGTGTATGTGTGTGTGTGTGTGTGTTTCTGTGCATGCGTTTGTGTTTCTGTCTATGTGTGTCTGTGTGTGTGTGTGTGTGTGTGTGTTTTTGTGCATGAGTTTGTGTTTCTCTTCGTGTGTGTGTGTGTGTATTTCTGCGCATGTATTTGTTTCTGTCTGTGTGTGTGTGTGTGTGCATCCGTTTGTGTTTCTGTCCGTGTGTGTGTGTGTGTGTGTGTGTGTGTGTTTGTGCATGCGTTTGTGTTTCTGTCCGTGTGTGTGTGTGTGTGTGTGTGTGTGTTTGTGCATCCGTTTGTGTTTCTGTCCGTGTGTGTGTGTGTGTGTTTGTGCATGCATTGTGTTTCTCTCCGTGTGTGTGTGTGTATTTCTTTGCCTGTATTTTTTCTGTCCGTGTGTGTGTGTGTGTGTGTGTGTGTGTGTGTGTGTGTGTGTTTGTGCATGCGTTTGTGTTTCTGTCCGTGTGTGTGTGTGTGTGTGTGTGTGTGTGTGTTTGTGCATCCGTTTGTGTTTCTGTCCGTGTGTGTGTGTATTTCTGTGCATGTATTTTTTCTGTCCGTGTGTGTGTGTGTGTGTGTTTGTGTTTCTCTCCGTGTGTGTGTGTATTTCTGTGCATGTATTTTTTCTGTCCGTGTGTGTGTGTGTGTTTCTGTGCATGCGTTTGTGTTTCTGTCTATGTGTGTCTGTGTGTGTGTGTGTGTGTGTGTGTTTTTGTGCATGAGTTTGTGTTTCTCTTCGTGTGTGTGTGTGTATTTCTGTGCATGTATTTGTTTCTGTCTGTCTGTGTGTGTGTGTGTGTGTGTGTGTGTGTGTGTGTGTGTGTGTGTGTGTGTGCATCCGTTTGTGTTTCTGTCCGTGTGTGTGTGTGTGTGTGTGTGTGTTTGTGCATGCGTTTGTGTTTCTGTCCGTGTGTGTGTGTGTGTGTGTGTGTGTGTTTGTGCATCCGTTTGTGTTTCTGTCCGTGTGTGTGTGTGTTTGTGCATGCATTGTGTTTCTCTCCGTGTGTGTGTGTATTTCTTTGCCTGTATTTTTTCTGTCCGTGTGTGTGTGTGTGTGTTTGTGCATGCGTTTGTGTTTCTGTCCGTGTGTGTGTGTGTGTGTTTGTGCATCCGTTTGTGTTTCTGTCCGTGTGTGTGTGTATTTCTGTGCATGTATTTTTTCTGTCCGTGTGTGTGTGTGTGTGTGTGTGTGTTTGTTTGTGCATGCGTTTGTGTTTCTCTCCGTGTGTGTGTGTGTATTTCTGTGCATGTATTTGTTTCTGTCCGTGTGTGTGTGTGTGTGTGTGTATCTGTGCATCCGTTTGTGTTTCTGTCAGTGTGTGTGTGTGTGTGTGTGTGTGTTTGTGCATGCGTTTGTGTTTCTCTCCGTGTGTGTGTGTGTATTTCTGTGCATGTATTTGTTTCTGTCCGTGTGTGTGTGTGTGTGTGTGTGTGTGTGTGTGTGTGTATGTGTGTATCTGTGCATCCGTTTGTGTTTCTGTCCATGTGTGTGTATTTCTGTGCATGCATGTATTTGTGTTTCTGTGTGTGTGTGTGTGTGTTTCTGTGTGTGTGTGTTTCCGTGCATGCGTTTGTGTTTCTGTCTGTGTTTCTGTGCATGTGTGTGTGTGTGTGTTCTGTGTATGCATGGATAGCTGTGCCTGTGTTTTGGTGATGCGGGTCGGTTATGGTGTGAAGATACACACGCTGTGTGTTATTAAATCCACTGTGTTCATTCACCAGCTGAGAGACGTGTTTTGGGACGTGGTAATGTGGCGTTTCATCAGAAGCTGCTCAACAGGATGCTCTGTCTCAGTTCAGCATTACATGTTTGATTGTGTCTGATAATACACTGCTGTCTGAAAACCAAGATCAACTGAGAGTTTGAAACAGGGATCGGTACCATATTAGCCGCACATTTAATCCAATTTGCACAGACAAATTCATGTGATCAATTTGCAATGCATGACGTTAAAATTGCACATTTGAATTTGTGTACAAATATTGTAGTTTTCTAAAGACACACCAAAAGTGTCATATTCTGTGACCAAAAATCAAACAAAAAAATATCCTCTGGCTAAAAAGCCGTAGATAACGTGTCTATATTATGTATTTAATTTTATAATTATCTGTACTTTGTTTAAAACAGTGTGTATCTACAGTTCTCAGTTGATGTCATTAACTGGTTCTGCATTTTGACCTCATCAAACAAGTACAGCCCGTCAAACGCAGCCTCAGATGGGGAAACCAGCACTGATTCATCACCAGAGGAGCAGAAACCAGTGTGTTAATGGTGTGTTTCCACGGCCTGTTCCCTGAGCCTGTCATGTGAGCGAGTCCGTGTGTGTAAGGGTCTGTGCGTCATCCGTTTCACATTCAAGTGATCATTGTGCTGATGAGCACTACCTTTTCACCAAACGCCCTAAATTCAGACGTCCCACACACACTTTCTTTCCAGCTGTGCGCCCACATCCTGTTTGCTGTGACAATGAGAGAGAGAGAGAGCTTGAGACTCCTCTAATTATTATGGGGCTGATAATAGTGATGGCATGAGAGGAAGAATGCTATAGGCTACAAGTCGAGGTTATGATGTATGTAAATGTAAAATCATAAGCTTTTCGATTTTGAATATAAAACACAACCTCTATTTTTGGTGAACTCTAAGCAAACTGATAACTAGGACCTGACTGGTATCAAGGGTGAGAGGTAGAAAAGGGGTTATTAATTGTTAATAGTGAGTCATAATCCTCATGATTGATCGAGTTTACAGTCTATTTTAAATCTAGTCAGGCGAATCTGTTGATCAAAATCATGATGTCTTTTGTGGTATATTCCAGTTATTGAAATGACAGTTTAAGCAAGTATAAACTCTCCCTAAATTAATGATTAACACGGGCAGAAACTAATCTGATAGTGTGATGATAAGACGAGTGTAAACTGCAGGCTGGAGCGAAAGACATTTAAAATCACGGAAAAGAGGGGAGGAAAGTATTTTCTACCCCTAAAAATTAAGTGTTAATTTTTCAAAAAATAAATTGATACTTAAAACACGATTTGGTTTTATAAATGAAAATGTTTAATATATCGAATCTGTCTTCGGTGAATTAATGAAACAGCGCGTGCAAAGAAGCTTATCGCCTTTTTCAGGAAATGTTGCTGCATACAATGTTATGTTGACCTCTTTCAAATACAAATAATGGTATCTTTAAAATGTATATTTTTAATTGAATTAAAAATGAAGGAAATGCGCTTTAATAAGAGAATATATTCCTCTGGAAGCTCGAGCGAAAAGTCACGCGGCAACAAGTGAAATTGTCAACTTTCCTCAGACATTAAAAATTAAAAATGTTTCTTTTATTTCCAGATCAGCATGTGATTTAAATATATTCACACATTTTAGGCGTATGCCCTAATAAATAACACGAGGACATTTGATTTTACATCTTTAACATTTATTGATGAACTATGACTTTGTGAAATAATCGATATCAAATAATAAAACATGTTAGTCTACACACGTATAAGCTGGTATTATGAAAGGTTTAATTTCCCACCTGATGAATGTCAAATGTTTTAAAGCAAAGAGCTCCAAAATATTTCAATATTCTATAATGTAATATTTTGATTTATAGTTATGGGTTTTAAGTGCAGTATTTAGAGCGCGTGCCAAGACATACTCTCCATTCATCATTGATACAATATTCTTCTTTTTAATGAGAATAATTATAAACACTTTAGTCCATTTTACAGTTTGAAATCGCTCATTTGTGTCCCATATTTTGTCAAATTGAAAATCTTTTTTTTTTCCACAGTCCACTCCAATTGTTTCGGTTCGATTTAAGAAATAATGTCACTTCATCCAACAACAACAACAACAACAAAAGGGATAATCATACAGAATCATCGCTGCAAGTGGAGTACAAAAATGACATGTTTCATGTAGGGGATGGAAAGATGCCACACACTTTTTTGTTCCGAGTCGCAAAAAAGTGGACAAGACCAGACAATGAGAAAATGAGTGTAATCAGTTCAGTTCGTTCAGGTGAAACAGCCAACATGACCAGCATGTGTGTGTGTGTGTGTGTGTCGCGTCTGATACACAAATAAATACATTTAAAAAGACTTCTGCACAACAACACGGAATGTAGCCTCGCGCAGTCTGTGCTCGTGCACTCATGGAGCCAGCATGTGCCACTTGAACTTTACAAAAAAAAATGTGAACTTAAAAGTTACGCAAGACGAGGTATGGGACAACATGGAAAATATGAAATAAAACGTTGACATATTGCAGTTTCAACAGAAAAACAAAAATGGAAAATGTCCTATATTGTCCATTAAAAAGGCTAAACGCTAAAGCTCGATTTCTTCATAATTGGATTACGTTTAGCGTAACTAAATTTTGCGCAAAAACAAAAGTTAGTGCCCCGCGCGCGCCCAATCAGCCAGAATCAAGCGCGTGCGAAACTTTTGTGCACAAGTGCCGATAGACTCACATGAAAAACTCCGGGGACGACGGGTTGTTGTCGCTGCTCGAGCCGTTTTCTCGGAAGCCGCTGCTGATGAGCTTCTCGTATTTCTCCTTGTACGCGTCCCGCTCGCGCATCAGTCTGGAGATCTCCTGCTTGAGGTGGTCCACCTGCTGGATCAGCTGGGTCTTCTCGCCCTCCAGCACGTGCCTCTGCTGCACCCGCTTGTAGCGACACGACTGGGCATAGCCTCTGTTTTTGAGGGTTCTCCTCTTCTGTTTGAGCCGGATGACCTCCTCTTTGCTGACCCCCCGGAGCTGCCGGTTGAGCTCGCGCACGGACATGCTCACCAGCTGCTCGTCCGAGAAGCGATCGTCCAGGTGCATGTGCGGGTGGCTGAGCGGGTTGCCGCTGGACGGCACGCCGGGCGTCGGGTGGTGCGCGCCCGGGTGGTGGTGGTGGTGGTGATGGTGGTGCGGCGCGTTGTTCTGCGCCGCGGCGGCGGCGATGACCGCGGACACCACCGCGGCGGCCGATCCCATCTCCTCCCCGGCCATGGCGCCTCCCGGCCCGGCGCCGCTGCTGCTGAACTGCTGGCTCCTCGCATAGCCGTCGAAGCCCTGGAGCTGGTGACTGCTGTTGATCAGCGCCTCCACGGCGTCCTCCGGGCTGAAGCCCAAAGCCTCCGGGTTGAGCTGCTGTTGGTAGCCGGTCATCCAGTAGAAATCCTCCAGGTGCGCCTTCTGCTCGCTCCCGGAGCCCGGGCTGGGCGCCGAGAAGCTTGGGGAAGGGGGAACCGAGCTGCAAGGCGTGCTCATCGGGGTGGAAGACAGGGATCCCCCGGCGATCAGGCGACTGCACTGGCTGATGCTGCGATCGGGCTCCACCGGCTCCTTTTTCACTTCAAACTTCATCAGATCGAAGTCATTAACATATTCCATGGCCAGGGGACTGGTGGGCAGGTCGGAGCTGCTCATTGCCAGTTCTGATGCCATCCTTTTGCTGTTGACAGTCCTCCAAAGGGGGTGAAGAGCAGCTGTCAGAGTGGTCGGGTTCGAGACGGCGTGAGCCAGCGTGATTTCTTTATTTAATTCTTCAAAAGCAAAGAAAAGGGTTCGCGAGCGCCGATTTATGTTTTAAACTGACGCGTTTCGCCTCTCGCGCACAGACGCAGGAGCGCGCGCGTCTCCAGTTCCTCTCTCTTTGTACGCGAGTGTTGTCGACGCGTTTGAGTCGCGGACATTTAACACTGCATGGCTTTCTCTCTCTTTCTTTTTCTTTTTTTTTTTGTTCAATAGTTTTGTTGAAACGAAGACCGTAACATGTATGTGATTGGCAAATGGATGCTTGGCTGGGGGAGGAGGAAAAAAAAAGTACTCCGGGCTTGTTCTAGAGTTTTTAAAGGATCACCGAGCATGAGAGTATAAAAGCAATGCTGAGTTTTATAGCCGTCCTGACGTCAGGTTTGAAAAACGAAATTGACTCGGACTCGTAGCCAATAGGCTCGCTGAATCGGAGGGTCAATTTACATACTAGAGAAGAAACAAAAGTTTTCCCAACTGTCAGAACTGACAGAGAGATCAACGACGACTTTAACCCTTTATGGACAATCAGTTTTTTTCTTTCTTTTGCTATTTTAAAGCAGGTAAACACATCTTTTCATTCATTGTAGTGATTGATATGATGCATCCATGGTTAAAAACACTATGCGTATATTATTTGACAAATTAATAATTGATAATCTTACTGCCTTACTGTAAATATATACAAAAACTATGCTGTGTTTAAATGACAATATTATTGGTTTTGGTTTGCTTGTGTATATGTATGTATATGTAGGCTATATATATATATATATATACACACACACACACACACACACACACACACACACACACATATATACATATAAGACATACTGCAGAGGAAGAATTGCGCAACGAATATGTTAATAGCAGATGTAACTACGAAACCAATTAAAATATACACATGCTTTCCACAGAGTTCGCTTCTTTGTTGTTTTAATGTGAATATATTCATTTATTCGATTTTTTTTTTTTTGTGTGTGTGTGATTTTTTTTTTAACTGTCCTGTCCCACAAAACGTGGTCGGAAGCTCGTACACATGAGCGGACATGCGGTTTCAAAACTCAACAGCGCCGCCTTTCGGCCGAGATGAACAGCGTGTGTCCATTAGTGTGTGTGTTTGTGTCACTCACAGTTATCATGACATATCAATGCATCTCTCCATTCACATTAAGTGCATAGGTATTTACCATCAGCTGGATCAAATGATATTTACAGAAAAGTCAAATAATAATAAAAATAATGTTTTCTTTTTTCAATGATCAACCTTATTTAGTAAGGCTGTGTTGGTACATTTTGGTTACTTATTTATTTTCTTTTTTTCACACCTAATCATATAATGTAATAATAGTTAAGTACTGTGTAATACTAATGGACAACATGTAATTAATGTGTAATTAAGTGTGCAGCTTGTAATTCTGGTTATTATTATAGTCATTAATAATAATGGCATGCCATATATGTGACATTACCACGTTAAATGACAGTATTGCTTGTTATACTTGTTTATGTGGGCTGCACACGCGTCTCTAAGTGCTCGAAAACGGCTCTCGTCGCTGGAGGCTTTCTGAACAAACACTGAGCAGCTTTAGCTCACGAGAGCAGACAATAACCGCGGCTATTCTCACCGGAGATATTGAAATGTGCTCAACTCTCTGTGGAAAAGCCACACAAACTACAAAGCCGCCAGCGTAAAAATAAATACAAGTCCCATATGGAAATAAATATTCTCTTAGACTCGGTGACTGTTCTCGGGGACCCAAACCTAGAAAATAAACATATTATTTCATTAATTAGATCACCCAACAAAAGCCTTCGGAGGCCGTTCAAAAGCGCTGAATAAATATTGAATTTATGTCCCTTCTGACTGTGTAACTGCTCGACAATCAAGAGAAATAAAGACTCCCAGATATAAATAGATTTTTTTTTTCTGATTGTAATGTAGTTCACATCGCCCTGTTTTATAAATGATCACAGTGCAGTATAAACTGAGTTTCTGTGTTAATGCTGTGAGATTTGGAGTAGAGGATGTGATGTGATCCCCACTGTGCCCTTGAGCGGGACACTGGCCTCGGGTCACGCCGGCCCGGCACGCTTCCCTCGCGTTACTGCACTTCAGATCAAACGCCTCTGCTAATGGCCAACTAACAGCTCACACTGGTGCTGAGGCCTGTTTACATCAACACAACACATCACATGGAGACTTTAAGTGCTGTCATGATTTATGTGTGTGTGTGTGTGTGCGTGTTAAAAATACTAGGTTAGTTGTGTATACTCTAAGAAAGGTAGGGTCTTTTAACCCAAATTTGGGTCAAATATGGACAAACTCAGCTATTGGGTTATATTTTTAAATGAAATGTTTAACCCAACGGTTGTTTTGTCCATATTTGACCCAAATTTGGGTTAAAACAACCCAGCTAATTTTTAGAGTGAATGTATGTATATATATATATATATATATGAAGAGTTCAGATGCAAAAGCCTCTAAATGCCATTTGAAATTTTCTTCAAGAATGTTAATTTTTTATCAAGCTTGTATATTTAAGTTTAATAATTTCACTTAAATGGCAATGAAGATTACCTATGAATTACCATTTAA
Organism: Pimephales promelas; assembly: GCF_988280905.1. Taxonomy (NCBI): domain Eukaryota; kingdom Metazoa; phylum Chordata; class Actinopteri; order Cypriniformes; family Leuciscidae; genus Pimephales; species Pimephales promelas. Next base: position 2,151,015 of record NC_142793.1, on the reverse strand, counting down.
GAAATTACTGAATTTAAATATACAAGCTTGATAAAAATGATTATTCAAGAGAATTTCAAATGGCACTTAGAGGCTTTTGCATCTGAACTCTTCATATATATATATATATATATATATACAGTATATATACAATATGTTTGCAAGCATGAACACTGTAAAAAGTGGTTATCAGCTACACTGTAAAAAAGAAATATTTTCATGATTTGTAATCAAATTGTCAAATCAACTTAGATAATTTATTTAGTTCAGATAACATAATATTTTGAGTTTCTGGTGATTAAATTAATCTCCTTCATTGTATTAACTCACTTTTTCCATTTCAATGAACTTAAAATTTTAAGATTTTTTTACAGTATATATATATACTGTATATATATATATATATATATATATAGTGTAAAAAAATGTTGGTTTAACTAATTTTTTATATATATATATACAGACACACACACACACACACACACACACACACACACACACACAATATGTTCGCAAGCATATGAACACTGTAAAAATTGGTTATCAACTATTGTTTACATAAAGAGCTGTTTCTACCATACTTGATTTTTTTTTGTTGATTTAACTTAAAAATTAAGTAACCTGGTTAAGTAAGTTGATTGAACTAGAAAGAGTGAGTTAATACAATGGAGATTGATTTAATCATCAGAAACTCAAAATTACATGTTATGTGAACTACATCAATTATTTAAAGTTGATTTGAAAAGAAAAAAAAATGTTGTGATAACAAATCTTGAAAATATTTTTTTACAGTGTGAAGATACGAATATGGGTTCAGTCAGTTACACCTCTGTTCTGTATTATTGTGCAATCATTGTGTAATTAGGGACACACGGACATTTAAATGAAATTGGACTTGATTTGTTAACATTTCAAGAGCATTTGGTTGCTTTCAGCGTCTCTGATGAGCTCTGGGGGCGGGAGACCCTCACTGATCAATGAGAGAGAGAGAGAGATACTTCCTATAATCGACTGAGATTCATCATATCCCATTTCCTGTCTCTTCATGTTCATGTGAGCACATTACCAAGGTCTTTGTTAATGAGAGATTTTATGACCTTTCTGAATCCACCCCCCCTCGAGAATATTGATGAATATTGTTTAAAAATAACTGGCTGTATGATTTACAGTTCATCCACATACATTTAATTATTGTAACCATTACTGAGTTCTCCCATTGTTTTGAGCAATGGCCTCGTCTGTGAGCGAGAGCTTGCTATCTGTTCTTCTGTGAGTGTGTGTTGAAGCGGTGATGTCCTTGCTCAGGTTTGATGGTTATATTCTGTCTGAACTGAAGATGAGAAAACACTCGCCTTTCAGAAGCGGATGCATATTTGAACAGCAATCAATATTTACTCCATTCAGAAACAGTCTGTATTGCAGCAGGATTTTGTCTGATCAATAAAAGTGACAATAATGTAAACATTTCTTTTTTTTTTTTTGAGTTTCCTGAAGAAATTTATTAATCTTGGGTCCGTCTATCATAGGATGTTTTTCCCCATATCATACTGGTTCCCATTGAGCAATTACTATAGTAACACTTATTTATTTATATTTGATCTGATGTAGTAAAACAAATCAATCTCATTTAACTGCATTTTTGATAATGTCAGTCATCGATAAGCGGGTCGTCCACTGAACAGAAGCTCTTTCCTGCAAGTTTACTGGACTATATCCCGATCTTCAGCAGAAGAAACTGGATCAAATATCCTAAATACTGCTGGGCCACGAACAATCACATCCAAAATATATACAGCAAATTTAAATTTACTAAGTACGACACTGTGTTCATTCGTTGGCCAGAGGAGAACCGAGCCACTGAACCTGGTTTCTCAAGAGGGGGTTTCCTCCATTTTGGTCTCCTGATGGAGATCGGTTTTCTTGCCACTGTCACCTTTGTCTTGCTTTGTTGGGGACACTTAGAGGGCTCATAAACTGCATTGTTTTATAATGTTTCCTGTGCTGTGCTTATAACGTTAGTATGATGTAAACATCAAACATCAATTATGAAATAAACTGTATTTTTGCTAACCTGATTTGACGCTCTGTTTGAAGGATCTGTCTGAGACTTCAGTGTAAACGCGCACTGCTGTGATTGGCTGCTGTGAGACTTCAGTGTAAACGCGCACTGCTGTGATTGGCTGCTGTGAGACTTCAGTGTAAACGCCAGTGGTGGAAAAAGTACTGAAAAAACACACTCAAGTAAAAGTACCATTACGTTCCAAAAAATGTAGTGTGAGTAGAGTAAAAAGTACTTGTCCAAAAAACTACTTGAGTAAGAGTAAAAAAGTAGCTTATTTAAAAGTACTCAAGAGTAGTGAGTAGTGAGTACTGAGGTGCGGTTTCTAACCCTTAAAATAAACACTGTGCACTACAATTTATACATTTAAAAAAAAATTGCACATACTGTAATTCACATTATATTTTGTTCTTTGTAAGAGAGATTGAAGAATATCTATCATCAATCTTTTTAAAATGCATCAAATCAGTACACTCATCACCATTTAAATCATATTATTGGGGGGGGGGGGGGGGGGGGCATTTAAAATTAGGTGAAAAACCACTGGGCCTGAGCATGCTATTGTTGCACATAAAATATCAATATTCATAACTGTGCAAAGAATTCAAAAACCTTTAGAAACTCATATGATAGTTCAGCATCACACACCAAGAGATGGGTTAAATAGAGAGATTAAAAAATACCCAATTTCTCTCCAAAACGGTACCAATGTTAGTGTTTTGATAAATGAGAATCACTAATATTATCATATTACCTCAACTAATGCACTAAAAAAGGCTAAGATAGTGAGCTAACACTAATTACACACGTTAATTCCATGCTATTAAATATGTTACAATTTAAACGTAAATGCACATTGTTCTAGAAGGGTGGCATCATCCCTTACATTTTACACGGCTACATTTACTCACATTGTAATGCTGATAATATAATTTGTAAGGAAAATTGTGCATTAAATAGGGAAGTTATATCCAGGAAACTTTTACAAAAGAAACAAACAAATACACTTTGTCTCTGAAGTCTCGGCGAAGCTGTTATATCAGCAGCATCCACAAAAAAAAAAAAGTTCAACATGAACAATGTTTTTGCGGAAGTCTTGCGGAAGTGCACTTGCCAAATGAAGACGGATCAATCAAAAGACGTTGTTTATTAACGAGCTGTGCTAATTTCTTATTAACAAATGCAGTTTAACGACATGCACTGATTCTGAATCTGGCGGCATGGCGAGCGCGACGCGGCAGTGCGCAGATCGTGACGCGCGTCTCTCTAAAATGTGATTGTGAAGTAAATGGGAGCGGGAATTCACCGCATTATGAACTCGTCTCGCAATTCCCCCAACCTCAGACCAAATAGGCCATGTAGACAGGCCAGCCTATATAAATATCATATTAAGCAGAAATGTGAAATGTACCTTAGCATATTAGAGGAAGACGCTGATATCTGGATTGAATTGATGCGTGATGAATGCACTTCCACAGCAGTAACAGCAGGAATAGGCGGTTAAAGTTTTCTATGCTTAATTTGAATTGATGACAGTCACGAGACCGATTAGGCTCGATCCAATCACGTTGATGGATAAAAATAAAATTAAAACAAGCATGTAACGAGTAACGGCCACAAACAGAAGAAAAATAGCGGAGAAAAAGTACCGATACATCACAAGTAAAAGTAAAATTACACAATTTTAAACTTACTCAAAAAAGTACAATTTCTGAAAAAAAAAACGACTTAATTAGGCTACAGTAACGTGAGTATTTGTAATTCGTTACTTAACACCCCTGGTAAACGCGCACTGCTGTGATTGGCTGCTGTGAGACTTCAGTGTAAACGCCCACTGCTGTGATTGGCTGCTGTGAGACTTCAGTGTAAACGCGCACTGCTGGGATTGGCTGCTGTGAGACTTCAGTGTAAACGCCCACTGCTGTGATTGGCTGCTGTGAGACTTCAGTGTAAACGCCCTCTGCTGTGATTGGCTGCTGTGAGACTTCAGTGTAAACGCCCTCTGCTGTGATTGGCTGCTGTGAGACTTCAGTGTAAACACCCACTGCTGTGATTGGCTTACATCTTTGCATATGAAACAAGTATTTACATGTGGAACTCTCGAAAACTTTTAGCTCATTTTTACTATTACAGCTCTCGAGGTGAACTAATCGTGAAAAGTGTTGATTATAGATTAATATTTAGATGGTGGCATGAAAGGTTGCAGTGATGAGCATATAGCCAATCACAGACATTTTGAGCGCATGAATGCAGTGATCTCACCTTTGCAACTCAATTTCTGCACTCTCACGAATGCTTCATCATGTAACCAATCGATCAACGTGTGATCGCCAACCAGTGGATCTCTGAGTGAGTGAGTGGAGGCGGGGCTCATTTGCATATTCATAGAACCGCGCATACTAAATGAGGTAAGGGTGTCGAGTTACATTCAAGATATGTTAAGGCATGAAGGATTAAACGTTATTTTAGTGCAAAGATGAGTTTAAGGCGGACTTTAAGTTTTCTGGTGAGATGGGGTTGACTAACCCACATGCACTATTCCTTTAAAGTCACCACAGGTTAGTTTGAGAGAAGATGAAGTCTGTTTTAGTCTCGTCATGATAGGTGTGCTAGACATAAACATCCTCCATTGAACTTTAATAAAGCTATTCAATGAAAAGTAATCCACCATTATCAGGATTATGGCGACATTCATTCATTATACAATCCCAGTGGGCGACTAGCTTAATATTCACTCTCAATCCCTGTTTAACAAAGTCTATTAAATCCCAAGCTTAGCACAAATGAACGCCATGATTTCAATGAACTCATTTGAAGAACATTTAATTACCGGTTATGGAAAAATGAAATGTTTCTCCATAGGGTTTTCCCCCTTAACTAAGTGTTGTATCTTTCTGTAATAGAATGAAGGGGACATAAAAGCTATTACCAGGTTGGCGTTCACCGTGGCGTCTCTCTCTGTGCGATGTTTTATGAAGGGAATAAAAAAATGCAGATTAACATAGTGAGCTTCAACTCGTGGAAACAAAGTGCAGTAATTGAGCAGCAGTGTCTTGCTTTTTAGAGTTCATATTCTCCTTTCGCCATCTGGACTTTAATGTGCTCTCATTTCATCTGCAGACATGTTTATCATCACGCATCCACCTCTCCCTCTCTCCATGAACACTTTATTACACAGACTGGAGGAGGCCTGAACCACTTGCAGTGGAAACCCATCGCTGCCTTTGTTTACCTGGTGTAAGATCCACTCTTCCAGTAAATGTTTAGTTTTTACATTTGCTTGGCTAAAATTAGGATCACAAAGGATATAAAGCATGTACAATCTCCCACCAATATTTAATGCACCCTGTTGTTTTAGTTTGCTTGAAATTTTCTTTATGTCTCTTAATTTGCATTTTTTTTCAATGTCGTCAAGTCACATTTATGTATATAGTACGGAAGCCCTGAACCGCAATATATATATAAAAAAAAATGTAGCATCTCAAAACATTTCGGCTTTAATCTCGAAACATTTCGGCTTTAATCTCGAAACGTTTCGGCTTTAATCTCGAAACGTTTCGGCTTTAATCTCGAAACGTTTCGGCTTTAATCTCGAAACGTTTCGACTTTAATCTCGAAATGTTTTGACTTTAATCTCGAAATATTTCGACTTTAATCTCGAAATGTTTCAACTATAATCTCGAAACGTTTCGGCTTTAATCTCGAAACGTTTCGATTTTAATCTGGAAACGTTTCGGCTTTAATCTCGAAATGTTTCGACTATAATCTCGAAACGTTTCGGCTTTAATCTCCAAACGTTTCGGCTTTAATCACGAAACATTTCGACTTTAATCTCGAAACATTTCGGCTTTAATCTCGAAACATTTCAGCTTTAATCTCGAAACGTTTCGGCTTTAATCTCGAAATGTTTCGGCTTTAATCTCGAAACATTTCAGCTTTAATCTCGAAACGTTTCGGCTTTAATCTCGAAACGTTTCGGCTTTAATCTCGAAATGTTTCGACTATAATCTCGAAACGTTTCGGCTTTGATGTCGAAACATTTCGGCTTTAATCTCGAAACGTTTCGGCTTTAATCTCGAAATGTTTCGGCTTTAATCTCGAAACGTTTCGGCTTTAATCTCGAAACATTTCAGCTTTAATCTCGAAACGTTTCGGCTTTAATCTCGAAATGTTTCGACTATAATCTCGAAACGTTTCGGCTTTAATCTCAAAACGTTTCGGCTTTAATCACGAAACATTTCAACTTTAATCTCGAAATGTTTTGACTTTAATCTCGAAACGTTTCGACTTTAATCTCGAAATGTTTTGACTTCAATCTTGAAATATTTCGACTTTAATCTGGAAATGTTTCAACTATAATCTCGAAACGTTTCAGCTTTAATCTCGAAACGTTTCGGCTTTAATCTCGAAACATTTCAGCTTTAATCTCGAAACGTTTCAGCTTTAATCTCGAAACATTTCAGCTTTAATCTCGAAACGTTTCAGCTTTAATCTCGAAACGTTTCGGCTTTAATCTCGAAACATTTCAGCTTTAATCTCGAAACGTTTCAGCTTTAATCTCGAAACATTTCAGCTTTAATCTCGAAACGTTTCAGCTTTAATCTCGAAACATTTCGGCTTTAATCTCGAAACATTTCGGCTTTAATCTCGAAACATTTCGGCTTTAATCTCAAAACATTTCGGCTTTAATCTCGAAACATTTCTGCTTTAATCTCGAAACGTTTCGGCTTTAATCTCGAAACGTTTCGGCTTTAATCTCGAAACGTTTCGGCTTTAATCTCGAAAAGTTTCGACTATAATCTCGAAACGTTTCGGCTTTGATCTCGAAACGTTTCGGCTTTGATGTCGAAACATTTCGGCTTTAATCTCGAAACATTTCAGCTTTAATCTCGAAACGTTTCGGCTTTAATCTCGAAACGTTTCGGCTTTAATCTCGAAACATTTCGGCTTTAATCTCGAAACATTTCGGCTTTAATCTCGAAACATTTCGGCTTTAATCTCGAAACATTTCGGCTTTAATCTCGAAACATTTCGGCTTTAATCTCGAAACATTTCGGCTTTAATCTCGAAACATTTCGGCTTTAATCTCGAAACATTTCGGCTTTAATCTCGAAACATTTCTGCTTTAATCTCGAAACGTTTCGGCTTTAATCTCGAAACGTTTCGGCTTTAATCTCGAAACGTTTCGGCTTTAATCTCGAAACGTTTCGGCTTTAATCTCGAAACGTTTCGGCTTTAATCTCGAAACGTTTCGGCTTTAATCTCGAAATGTTTCGACTATAATCTCGAAACGTTTCGGCTTTGATGTCGAAACATTTCGGCTTTAATCTCGAAACGTTTCGGCTTTGATGTCGAAACATTTCGGCTTTAATCTCGAAACATTTCAGCTTTAATCTCGAAACGTTTCGGCTTTAATCTCGAAACATTTCGGCTTTAATCTCGAAACATTTCGGCTTTAATCTCGAAACATTTCGGCTTTAATCTCGAAACATTTCAGCTTTAATCTCGAAACGTTTCGGCTTTAATCTCGAAATGTTTCGGCTTTAATCTCGAAACATTTCAGCTTTAATCTCGAAACGTTTCGGCTTTAATCTCGAAATGTTTCGACTATAATCTCGAAATGTTTCGGCTTTAATCTCAAAACGTTTCGGCTTTAATCACGAAACATTTCGACTTTAATCTCGAAATGTTTTGACTTTAATCTCGAAATGTTTTGACTTCAATCTTGAAATATTTCGACTTTAATCTCGAAATGTTTCAACTATAATCTCGAAACGTTTCGGCTTTAATCTTGAAACGTTTCGGCTTTAATCTAGAAACGTTTCGACTTTAATCTCGAAAAAATTTTTACTTTAATCTCGAAATTCTAGTTTTTTTGTTTTTTTTTTACAGATTTTTTTTTGTTTTTTTGTTTTTAGGTTGCGGTTCAGGGCTTCTGTAATAAAGCACTTTTACAATACAGATTGTTACAGAGATAACAGGAACATTTGTTTTCAGAAGAAAATAGCGTCACAGTCTAGCTTGAGTAAGTTCAGAGAAGTTTCAATTTGTTATAAAAAAGTTATAAATTTAGTTAATAAATTTATGATTATGAGTCGGAGTATCAGAGTATTATCCAGTTCATCGGGTTGAAGATCGGAGTAGAGACGGGTTTGTCCATTTTTTGAAGTGAGTGGGTCTTGAGTTCAGAATAATGGATGAAAAAGTCTAGATTATCTATATTAATGTAAAATAAATACAATCTAAAAATATTGTTTAAATTAAATTTTCTTTCAAATAAGAAAATATTTCATTTTATTAATGTCTGCAAAAACAAACTAACAAAAAAGGTTCACCCCAAAACCATGTGACCAGCATCATATGATGTCATTTTCCTCTATGGTAAATATCCTTTATATAATTTAAATAATATATACTTTTTCTATATTTGATCCCCAATGACCTATTGCAAAGGAGTATATTAATTGTCAGTCAATGTTGGGTAAATGGTAATGGTTTGTACTATTTTTATGATTATTATTATAATATTATAATATTATTTTTTTCCTTCAAATTAATATTAAAATGTGAGGTGAGGTTAACCTGATCAAACAAATGACATTTTGTTGGCCACACAAAGCCTGGTATTGAAATTTAGAGGCAAAATGATGAATTTGTGAAGTATTTTACCAGTTAGCTACTGGCATTGTGAAGTATGTTTGACTCATTTTTTACATTTTAAATATCTAGATTGTCTTTTAAATAGCAGAATAGTAAAAAAAAAAAAATTAAAAAAAATAATAATAGAATACTTGAGTCACTTACAGTTAGCACTTAATCACAATTTGTCAGTAACAGTTGACAAACTCACCAGGGAAACCCCCCTTGTAATTTCGAAATGGTGTTTAATGATTAAGCTTTGAAACTAGCAGACATGTTACACGGATAAAATATACGACGTGAAATGTACACTAAATTATAGAATGACTCATTCTTCATTTCATATTTCATTCAAAACTGAGAAGAGAGACAGGTTTGGCCAGGTATTTGTGTTATGTTTGTAAGTGTCTCACAGTCAGTTTAGCTAACTTATCTTTTGTTAATGACAAATACAAACACACTGTTGATTTATGCGTCTAAGAATAACAACTAAAGTCAAACACTATTGCAATCCCTGACTATTATGTCTTATGACAGTTATGTCATACTATTTTGTTTATTAGAGTATCACACAGTTAGCTTAGCAACATGCTAATGGCAAACACTCTTATAATGAAGTGGTGTGTCTTTATGCTCATTATTAGAGTGCACAGTTGTGAGGTTTCTTTTTAGATAGTCTAAGATGGTTTCATTCAGTGTAAGATTTATAGATTTATACACCTGTTTTATCATATAAAAAATTGCAGGCTTGATCACTAAGAAAAGTAATAGCACGCCTTCCTTTAGCGAACCGCATGTTTAAGTCAGCGGTCATGTGCAGTATGAGTTACGTGCTGAAGTTAAATACTTGCTGGGAAACCCACAGTCTAATATTTCTTATTACTCACAGTGTTGTTATTTAGTTTACTCATTGTGTTACCGTGACCCACTCGTATAAAACTCCTCAGTGCTAGCGTGGGAAAGAAAGCATGCAGATGATTCATTTGGTGGAGATGTGAAGCAATGTGCCCCGCTCTGTTATTTATGTGCCACGCATCGCCACAGAGACGCTCATTAATAAGCATCTCCCACCTGAGCTATTAGAGAGCAGGAGAGAGGCGAGATCTTACGCTCTGACCCCGTCACCGCTGTACGGCTGCGGCTACAGGACACCTCACACACTGCATCATCCCCCGGCACACATAAATCCACTCTCTCCTGCTAATGAGTCTGAACCGGGAGCACTGACAGCACTAGAGCGGGACTCCGCGGATCTGTTGCAGCTGTCCTGATGCTAAGGTGTGTTTAAAGTGAACTTATCTGAAGAGCCTATGATGAAAAATCAATAAAAAATGTCGCCCATCCAACATGGCATCATGACTTGCGTAAACATACACGCCACTTTCAAGTCAAGTGGCGCGTTATCTATACGCATTTTGAGCTATCCGCGTGTATATGTCTACGCCGTTAAATGTCTGAGCGAAACGAAGCAAATGTACATCTACATCTGGGGAGCGATATTTTTTTTCCTAGGATGGTAGGGGAAGACTCATAAATGACATTAACCTCAGTGACGGGTAGGTTTAGGGACGGGGTTGAGGTAAGTCATATTTATATATACAGTAATGTAACATTAAGTCAACGGCGTTCATAAACACGCTGAAAAGCGATTATGCGTGTTGATAGCACGCCGAAAATGGAAATACGATTAGGCTTGTCATGCATACACCATTTCATGAGATCAGTCTGGCCCATCAAACAACCGTAGCATCTCAAGAACCAATTAAAGATAACAATGGGTCTTGGTAAGAAGAGGTGGAACCAACATATTACTATTTCTCTTCGTTCACCCAAAAACTCTCCCTCATGTTGTTCAACCCCATTAGACTTCAGAACACAAATTAAAGTAACACCAGGTAGCTTTTCAACCTTCATAATATATTTCCAAGTCTCTTGTGATGGTACATCGACTTACAATAGGTTGAATGAGACGTCTGCCATAGCCCTACGTTTTTAAACGTACTTTTAAACAAACAAAGAGAACTACAAAATTCGACTGCTTTACGGCATATACGTCACTTCCACCACCACCCCCACTTCCTTAAAATCGGACGTGCGAGCCAAATGTTATAGTCATAGCCGAAGCAGCACAGAAAAACAGTTTATCTTCATGAATCAAGTATGATAGTAGAGTAGCGAATTATCAATCTTGTAACTAGTAAACGATATTCTAGTAAAGAAAATCGGATGAAAGCCTATGTCTAAACGGCGTGTACAATTTTGGTAGAGGGCTACATTCTTGCAAGTAAATATATAAAGATGTACAAAATCATATTTAAGGATACCTAACATGTCTTTGATATTCGTTTATTTTTCTTGTCTCAAGCTATAATGCAAATCGATTTGTAAAATTTGCAGATTCATTTATGGTAACTTGATATTATAATATATCAATATCTACCACTCAAACATTGCATTGAACTATCATATAAATTCACTAAAACGGTAACCAATAGACTAGGCTACTATAATGACGCTGGCTTGTAAATGTGAGCATCGCGATCATTTGCCGTTAGAAAAAATAAATAAATAAAAAGAAAATTATATTCATATGACATGCTGAGATATACGCCACTGTACCTGGGATTAAGACATTTCAGACGCGACGCAAGCAGAACACCTGCATGTGACCTCCGACGACAGTGTTCAGGGCTATCATGGTTGGCAACAAATGCGCGTGCAAGTAGGATGACAGAGTTTACGACAGCAGTAGAGGACAATACTGTTTCCCAACTGTAGGGGGACCCCGAGAGCAAAATTTACCTGGTGTTACTTTAAGATATTTGTGATTAAATCTGAGAGCTGGATCACTCCTCTATAGGCTTCTAATGGATTGAAACTTGCCGGCCCAGAAAAGTTATTAAAGACATCGTTAAAATAGTGCGAGTGACTACAGCGGCTCAACCTTAGGTTTATCAAGCAACGAGAATACTTTCTGTGCGCAAAAAACAAATATAACGACTTTATTCCACTATTCATTTCCTTCTCTGTGGGCCTCGAGTGAGTTCTCGAAGGCTTCTGGATTGTACGTCGCAAGCAGGCTCACTATTGGCCAACACTGGTCATGTGTGTGTGTGACGTGCAACACAGAAACGCTATGGCTCACTTGAGGCCCATACATGTCATGTGACGCTTGTTGTACCAATAGATATTCAGATGATTAGATGATTACCGCAATTGTGCATGTTATGTGTTGCTAAAATACACTACATTGCACACACTCTTCATATCACAGTGCGGCAAAGATGACAGAAGATTCACTTGCATTTGCTATCCTGCAGCAAAACATGAGTGTTTTAGACATCTAATGGTGACGAAGTGTGACATCAGTGAGATATTTCGCTAAATAAAATGATCCTCAGAAGAAGAAGAATTGCGTGATAACTTGATTATGTCTTGTTCTGTCATCTCCGTGAGCTTTTATGAGGGTTTACACCAGCGCTGTAAGGTGAATTGTGCGTTTTCCGACGTTTCAGTGTGGATGAGAAATGCTTGAAAATGCTAATGTGGACGGATAACGTTTTGAAACAAAAAACTCTGCTTTCAAATCTATCCGGATTAATGTAGACGTAGCCTCAGTTTACTGGTTTAAATCATCTTGAAGGCATAGGGACATAACTGTTCTTCCGATCCGAATGCAATGATACGATGTCCGACCTGCCTCTTGACAGACCTGCTGTGTGTTTCAGTGTGTCATCGGTGTGTTTCATGCTACGAGTTAGACACACATCAGTCACTGAGCACCACAAACAAAACAGCAGCCGCCTTTTACAATCAAAACTTGCCCTGCGTTCACGCCAATACTGTATTCTGGAAGAGATATAAACCCATTGACCATTGACCACGGTATAGTTCACATTATTGAATGCTTTATTACCTACCAAAAAGACTGGGAAAAAAACCCAAAGGTGCCAGACAAACCAATATTTTACAGATGGCAGATGTCCAAGATGGTCTCACAAAGCCTGTGTGTGACTCACGCGAGGCTCATGTGCGGGTTAGCTGACCTAAACACAATAGCGCATTATGAGGCAGTGCTGCAGGAAAGAACCAGAAAGGCCTGTCCCATTCAGGGTATAAGTGAGTTCCAGGCAGGCTCACACACACACACACATACACACACACACACTCTCTCTAACACCCCCCCCCCCCCCCTACACACACACACACAAATTGACTTCTACTGTTTTGTAATGATTTGATTATATCCTTTGAACATCCTAACATATCAGGAAGAAAAGCATAGATTTTTTCATGCATCATATGTTTATTAGATGTGTCAGGTAGTAGTTTAAAGTATATTAAAACACTCCTCTGCCAAGAAATGTGCAACAGCTTTATTCGATGACTTTATTGAAACTCTGCGAGATAGATATTTTGAATATGTCAAAAGCCATGTCTAAAATCAGGAGTATTCTCAAGTATAACATTTTACTACTCTTTTCATGACATGAAATACGTGTTACAAACTTAAAGGTTTTGAGAGTAATTCAATACGTTGTATTGGTAACTCCAATATTGGGGCACCACATTTATAAATATACTGAAGTTTCAATAGTGCAAACACAAATGGCAAATGTGTGTCCTTCGAGTTAAGATCATATGTCTAGTCCCCATGTCATTCGGCTCTATAGTTACTGATTATGTTCACCTGTTTCTAGTTGTATTCCTCATTTTGTCACGTGTATAACCCCCTCTTTTGTTTAGTTCTTGGTCTATTACTGTTAATGTTATGATTGGTCTGCTTTTCCCCTGCATTTTTCCCGTTTCCCTGCATTCCAGAGTTCTGCTGGATTTAGATCCTCACCTCAAATCACTGCAACAACCCGTGACAATAACTGACCAGATGATGGATGTAGACGCAGCCACCGTCCACCCGGAGGACCAGAATAGTCGTGTGCTGGAGTATAATGCGGCTGCCGTGGACCCTGAGCCAAGCAAACCCACTTGGACCCCGAGTCGGCGCATTGTCCGTTCAGAAATTATCCAGTGGCTGCCGTCATGTCCATCCCAGAGAAGGCACTTATTGATCTGGATACCCAGGGATGGACTCACTCCTGAGGTCTCTCTTTCCCTCTGGTCCTGTCCGGCTTAATGGACACTTACGCAACAACCAGTTCCCTGACCCTTCGTCCTCCTCTGCTCCTGCCCAGCCTTCTAGCTTGTTCCCTGGATTCCCCGCCACGACCATGGTGTCCAAGCGAGCCACAACCACCATGGTCATGGCCACATCTGGGAATAGGGACTCGTGACCCTTCGGCTCCAGCTCGATTTGACTCCACCTCGGCCTTCCAGCTCCACCGTGGCTCCTGACTCCCTTGATTTCATCGTGGCCTGTCGTCCCTCTGGCTTTATTTGGGTCCCTCATCCTTCTGACTCCACCTTGGTCTGTAATCCCCTGAGTCCTGCTTTCCCTTGGCTCCACCGTTGTCCTCACTCCCATCGGCTCCACCTCGCCCCCCCAGTCTCATTGGTTATGCATATTTTACATTTGCAACATTTTTACATTTTTATTTTTTTTATAAAATATGTTTACCAAATGTACAGTCATTGGGTCATTGCAAAAAAAAAAACAAAAAAAAAATTAGGGTGAATTAACATTTCATCTTGAAAGGATGGACATACAGATAGACAGAACAGATTAAAACAGAATTAAGTTTAAAATAGAGACCTAGAGTTTGCATTCTCAATCGTGGGAAAGGGGAAATGTCTGGGCAAAGGCCTACTGAAGCCATGCGGCTGTGAAAGTAACAAGTATGTGTAATAAATAGTGGGCTAGAATAGCATTTGGCAGCTTCTGGCATTACATTAATGTTCCTGAAACGTTACGAGTGATTTTTCGCTCAGACTAGCCGTAAGAGACCCTGTCTGGCCCACTGCCATCGAGGGCATTTTAAAATGAGACTGATTCCACAGGGAAAGGGATTTCATCCACTGTGTGTGTGTGAGTGTGCGTTTATGAACATGAAGGTGAATTCACGGAGATGAAAAAAGAGAATTCCCACAGATGTTGATTGACATGTAAAGCAGCAACAGTATGTTCTAGTTTCAACAAGCCAAACTACACACAGTCACACCTTCACACACACACACACACACACACACAGATGGTTTGGACAGATACACTGATGTCTGAACATGAATGACTGATGTTTGGGTCCCGTCCAACCTTTGTGTGTGTGTGAACCACAGAATCCCTGAAGGCAAAGCCTGTGGAGCTCTTGGGTTACGGCACTTCTGCATCTGCTCTCTGGATACTTTTTTTTTTTTTTTTTTGATGGGGAAATATGTGTTGTGGCAGCCACTTTAGTCCTTTAGCTCCTCTTACACCACCACTCCTGATTGGCCGGAGGAGTTTGGACCATGTCCAGATTGGATACTGAGATACAGTATGACTCTGCGAGTTGGCAAAGATCCTCAAAAGTAGCAGAAATGTCATCCAGGGTGGAGATCGATAGACTATAGAAAAAGAGTGAAGCCTGTATGTTTATAATTGTTAAAATAACCCCAGCTTAATATGCTTCACTTTTACTCCATTGATAGCAAGAAACCTAAACTGGTGTGCTGGATTTACTGGTTTAAGCTGGCATCCCAACCTGGTGTATAACTAGACTCAAACACAGTCCTAATATACTTACATTTTCACATAAGCCAACACACCAGCCAACTGACCAAGCACATATACGCATTACTTAAATTTTAAACCATTCCTCAAAAAAGACTTTTTTTTTTGTTGTCCTGTGGAGTTTGAATCACAACAATAGTAGATAGATAGATCTTTACCTTGAAACATATGCACCTTTGAACTTTAATCAATATTACACCTTTGAATTTGTTTTCAGCTCCGAGCCACATTTGCATAAAGACAGAAATAACCATTATTCAAACTAGGTAAATTATTCTAAAGAGGTAAAGAAGGGACTCGTTTTACTCTTAAATCAGACTTAGCTCCCCACCATTAGTGTAATCTTGTTCATTTGGACAATAAACGGCAATAAACTTGTTTCTTTGTCAGTTCACTTACCTCTGAAAACCTCATCCATATTCTCATAAGGACTCTTGTAAGTGCTGCGTCAGACACATGGCCAAGCTCAGCGTGTGTGGTCGCGCGGCGGCCATCTATCACCTGCTAGCATGTGAGACTGTAACAGGACACATAAACAGGGGAGATATACAATCCGCAAATGCATTTGTGTCAGTCCTCAAATACTCCCCCATCGGCCATTTGAGCGGTCATTTAAAACGTGGACAGGACTGTGAACAACAGCAGCAACAATACCAGATATGAATCATATCACCCAGCGTGGTGTAAACACACACAAAGCCATTATTTATGGATTATGTAAGACATGCGGAGATGATTTAGGGTCTTTTCAGGATGGTGGGCTTGCATAATTGGAGACAAATGCATGTATAATCTGCATTGTTGAAGTATATATTTAAATCAACTTCCTGAGAGCGGGTGTGGGTTGGGTTTGTGAACGCATGAAGGATGTAAAAAGGGTTCTGCGTGCGGACTGATGGCATAGTGGAGGAGAAAGTTAAAGACCTCAAAGTTTTTCAGTTTAGTTCATTATAAAATATGGGTGTGACAATATATCGTCACAGTATCGCAATACAAAAATGCATCAATAGGTATCATGGAAAAAGACAATATGGATTCTGGATCTTTTGGGGTTTGGGATATTTTGTTGGACCTGGGACAATTATCTTGTCAAACAAACTTAGTAACATCAAGTTGTTCTTAGGCCCTGTTTACACGAGAACGCTCGCGGATGAAAACGTAAAAATATTTTATCGGATGTGCCTTTCGTTTACACGGCGAAAGCGTTTTTGGGGCTTAAAAACGCAAAAAAGTGAAACCAGCCTCCAGAGTGGAAATCTTAAAAACGCTCCACCGCCGGTAAAGACGCAAAAGTCTGCTTGACCAACACTATCTCACGACCAATTCGTACGAATTAGACGCATGATTAAAAAGTGTCTAATTCGTACGACCTCACTCGTACTAATTCGTACGATTTGTCTAAACCCACGTGATGGTTAGGTTTAGGGGCAGGGTAAGGGGTAGGTCATTCGTACGAATTCATACGAATTGGCCAATTCGTAAAATATGTACGATTTAGCAAAATCGTATTAATTCGTACGAGTGAGGTTGTATGAATTGTTACGAATTAGCCACTTTTTAATCATTCGTCGAATTCGTACGACTTGGTCGTGAGATCGGGTTGGCTTAACGGTGAAGGTTGTACGCAGGCACACGGACTTGGTGTTGTTGTGTGGCAGTGCTTCACATCGCCACCTAGCCGCCTGGAGTGCATACTACATCGAATTTGACTCTCTTTTCCGTCACATGCACACGGATTTCCCCCCAAAAACGCTTGTCTAAACGCAGAATAAAAAGTGATAACGAAACGGCACTTTTGCGTTTTCTCTTCAGAATCCTTTCCGTGTAAACATAGCCTCAAACTCAACTCAAACCCTAAGATCTGATTCATTGAAAGAAAGAAAGAAAGAAAGAAAGAAAGAAAGAAAGAAAGAAAGAAAGAAAGAAACCGGATGTTGGATCTTCCTATTAATTTTTTTCCCAAAAAAAGTATGGTTAGAGGTATTCTCGCCTAGCCTTTGCCTGACGACATTAGGTCTGGTCTCTTTAGCCGCTGCCATTGGCCAAGGACCAGCCATTTTATCAGGACGAGGCCGTCTGACTGACATGTAAACTCACCATTCACAGGTTAGTTTTGTTCGACGTCATGTTTAGAGGGCTATAAATGTGGCGATATCCCTATCCCGTCAGTAAACACATCATCTTGTGTTCAAATTGAACCTCAAACAAAGCCGTTATCTTCTCAAACCTTCTTGAATCCAGCGTTTGGTTGCTCATCATTGCTGAAGTCCCGTAACTTAAACTAAACACAGCTTTTGTATCCTCCCATTTAAAGATCACCGTACATAAGCATCTCTCGATTGCTGTTTTTCGAGTACAGTGTATTCTAACATACTACTGTTTTGCTTACTATATAGAAGAAAGTATTCGATTTTGGACACAGTGTCCAAGTTTCCACTGCATCAGACATTGATTGAATGCATTGTGTTAGCCTGAGGCTAAGACTAGGTTAGCAGTGCTTCAAAGCAAAGCCGGAGAAACCCATTCATTGATTTTGAAGAACCTGATGTTTGAAGAATTGTCTTCACTCGCCATGTAGCCAATTCTAGAACCCAAAGCATTGCGAATTGGGTTTGATAAGACGCATTTTGTTTCTGCAAAACACATTGAAGAGTCTGTGTTTTTAGAATTAATTAAGTGCCATGTTTACTTACTGTATTAAACTTGAGTTGGCCGGTAGAAAGTACACACAATGAAATTTCCCAAACAAGCAGTGATTATTGTCAAATAAGAAAACGGCCATTGATTTTCAAAGAATCACATGATCTTATTTCACACGGACTCGCTCGCAGCGTCGCTCGCAGATCCCGACCGTCAGTGGGTAATGCGACCGCTGCGGTGATGTGTAAATGATGAACCGGTTGGTTAAAGCCGCTGAATGTTTGATGATGGCAATATTGAGCGGAGAAGAGTCGAGGCGCAGTGGCGGCTTCAGAGCGGCGTTTGTCTGCGAGGTAAATGGCTCTTTTGGCATGTTGCGTCTGGTTGGTTCACGGCAGAGATTACTCTGGGAAGAGTTCACACATGCATGTGCTCGTTTTATCTGCCTCATTTCCTCTTCGGGCTCTCAACATGTCTAAATCCCTACTCTGGATAAATAAACATTAAGTATAAATCAGTCTTAACATTTTTAATGCTTGTGCCATTTCTCACAGACTTCTAGTCTCCTATTATAGACTCATTTCACATGCTGTTATGTGTGTGTGTGTGTGTGTGTGTCAGAGCCGTGGCCAGGTACAGTACCAGGTTTGAATTGTACTATTTTGTCCTATACCAGTCCTTTAATATTTCCTTGTGAAAAACAAATGGCCAAAAAAGACCAGTCTAGCTGTTAGCCACCACGGCCCAATGTTTTGAAACTGGGATATGTGAACAGATGTGACGGGAGATAGAACAGGAGTCATACGTCGGATGTAACAACTGTTTGGGGAGGATATTTTGTTCAGCAGGATATTTATCAGCATCAGTGGGGATATCCGTTGCTCTTCATGGCCATCACACGTCTCAGAGAGAGAGAGAGAGAGATCGTGGCCCAATTACTGGCTGATAACTAATCGATACGCTGCTTATTCCTGGAGCAGGAAGTAAAGGAGTGGACCCCTGGGACATGGAGTTCAAATTACTCCTCTGTCAATGAGGGCCGCCATAAAAGCTGACAGAATGAAGATCTGTGGAATAATCTCAGCGGAGGCAGTTTTAGTCGCTAGCTTATATATGTTATGGCATGCGACAGTTAGTGAAAGCTGTGTTTTATGTTGTGTTGTGGTTTTAGTGAGGGGGTAATCCATCCACCGGAAGTTGAAGCCGGCCGGGTCCCGCATTCTTGTAGCAGAACTTCACTTGCATTAGCATTTCCATTGACTCCCATTCATTTTGGCGTCACTTTGACAGCGAATAACTTTACATCTGAGGCGTTTGAAGACCCCATTTTTCCTTTATTTATTTCTAAAGAAACACAACAATGTATAAAATGCTCCATTACCTTGTAGCTTATGTTATGGCACCGTAGAAGCAGTTTTAGTGAAAGTAGGCTAACGATTGCGTCAAAACTACGCGACTCTCTGTCGCACAGTTGAGAGATTACCGTATGGACAGGAGGAGAAGATCGCGGGCAATCAGGGAAACGTGGAGGCAAAATGACAAAATAATTAATCAGAATACCTAGCAAAAGTGTCTCCTTCTCTTAGCTCATGGACAGCTCCTACTCACACTCTCCGCCTCTGCGAGTTTGGGAAGGGAGTGATTCAGATTTCTCATGCCACAACCACTAGAAGACAGACGGCTAGCTCACGTCACATCTACGTCGTCAAGCTCTGTTTGAGTCAGTCTGCGCGTCAGGAACGGAAGTGCTAAAAAATGGCTTCACTTGTCTCAATGGAGTTCCAATGAGATGCTCTGTCCACTTCTTATACTGTTTATGTAAAATAGAGGTAGAAATGGTTAGCATGCGATCTTCAACTCTCCAAACCCTCCGAATGCTGCAAACCACCAAAAACACTTTCTAACAATTCTAACTATTGCACATTTTGGTGAATTGGTGGCTAATTCAGTTGGATACTTACACCATACTGATGGTTGAGTTGGGTTTTCCCAGAGAATGTCTAATTGAAGAGAATTGGCACTGGCTGGTTACTTCCGGGTTCTGGACTTGCTGCAGTAACACGCCTCTGTCCACGCGGGGGCGGTCGAGTGCAGAATGAATGGGAGTCAATGGGGTTTCACCCCCAGAAATCCACTTTTCTCAGGATGTAATTTTTTGTCAAGTCATTTTAAAGTTGCATTCAAAAGGGAGGGCTAAGAAAATACACTCAGCTGAAAATTGCATTTTTAAGTTCACTTATCTGTTCTAAAAATCCGTTCAAAACTGTGATGACGTCACACAATAGCAGAATGCTAGCGTGTTCCAGCCAACAACAGCCTAACCTGTAAGACATCAAAAGGACTTAAGTACTCGATCATTCGACTTTTGGCCTATAATCAATATTGAACTTGCGGAATCAACAATAAAGTCTATGTTAATTTAACGACAAGCAGGTGAAAGAGACACATTTAGCTGTTTAGCCCCATAGACTCCCATTCATTCTGCACTCGCCTGCGATCACCCCCAGTGGAATTCTAATGGAACTGCAACCAGGATGATACACAATAGGGCTAATAGGAAGTGCCAAGGCTCTCCGTTAGACGGGCTCTGGTTTTCCGTACAAATGTCATGGTATGAATCGTGTCTGGAAAGGTACAGTAAGAACAGGTAGAAGTCCATATCTCCGGTGTAAAGTGAAGGCTATACTGCTAGCTTCCGGGTTAGCGAGTAGGTTGATGGTTGAAGGATTTGTGTCTCGGACTATTCGTCCTCATTTCCCTTGACAGCTCATTCCAGAGCTGGATTCAGCTGGAAGTGTTTGCTCTCATGAAGAAATATGGTAGCCACTTCTTCTCCTTGGCCTTCCACACACATGAGTACGTACACAAAACAATCTTTTACTGTTGAAAGTATAAGCACAGGTTCATTCTAAAACAAAAACATGTGTTTCTTTATTTATACAAAGGCTAAAGACTGGAGAATTCCTGAGTTGATTTATTAGCTCCTACAGCAAACGGATGTATTTAAGCTTTATTACGGAAATACCCACTATGCACAAATGTAGGGGCAAAAAGAAAAGCCTCGTGCTAATCTTTGATTGACTACATTAAACTCAATTGGCTCTGTGGTAAAAAGCATTCAGAATCCACTATTATTCAGATCAGTAATATTAAAAACTAACCTGCCAAAACGAGAACGCCAGGCTTTTCCCCGCATCAGTAGAGCTACTTACAGAGTCTGGGACAAACTTTGAAATCCTCACGCTAAGTGCTAATCAGAGGTAGATGAATCAGGATTTTCCCTTTTTAGCTGATTATCCGCCATCTCCAACTGTAAAGTTTATCACTCCTCTTATTTATTTCTTTGACTCGTCGGAGAACAATAGTTCATTATGAAAATCGATTTGTAATACTTTCACTCTCTGATGGCACCTAATCCTGGGATTCGAGAGAGTGAAAGCGAGGCACAGTGGAGTGTGTGTTCAAAGCACCTTGTATTTTTAGGTATTTTGTGTGTGTTTTCCTGCCTCTTCAGATTGGCCTGTGTGTTGTTAATCACTTTAGTCCTCTTGGCTAATGAAATGAGGTGGAGGAGGATTACAACAGCAGTCGCCACCGAGTCTTACAGAAGCGGAGAAAAGCTGAAGGCTCAATACAGCGTTGTGGATCGGCTGTGTTGGCACGGACTGAAGGGAGAAGGCTTTACCCGGAGAGCTTGTGCTCACGGAAGATGAGGAAATGGTCACAAACTCAATTCTTTACTTGAGAAACAATTAGGCAAGGTTGCACGTTGAAGCCTGTTGAAGAATGCTATTTTTTGCAGTTGGCCAATCGTAGATGAATGCATGAGTCGTGAACACAGAAGGTTCTTCTCTAAAAGAGACGAGATCATGGATTAGTTCATTCACTTTCATTTTATTTTTAGGGAATGCATTTTAAATGCATTCAATTAATTAGACATCATATAATTATTCATATTTTTAAATAACAGACATACATTTTTTTTATATTGAAGATGACAACATGTATTAGTAATTGTCCTTTTTGGGGGGAAATGTCCCTTTCTGTAAAAATGAATATGCTTTATCTAATAAAAAAAAAAAAAATTGTGGCAACAGATTACAAGCAAAATGATTAATTAAATTTAACAAATTAGAATTGAGTAATAGTTAATGAAATTAATGTCTTAAAAGTTAACCATATAAAATGAGTAAAACTTACAACAACAACCAAAAAACATACGTTTAAATCACCATTATGGTGATCGGTGTTTGTTTTAGGTTTGCTTGCTTGTTATCATCATCAGGTGTCTTCAATGTTGGCAATATAAAATAAAGAGTTCTTAATTAATCTTTGACATCTGTCTGTTATTCAGATATTTTTGTTTATTTTTTTAAATGGTTAACTTTTAAGGAATAATATGATTAATTATTACTCAATTCTAATTTGTTAAATTGAATTAATAATATTGCTTGTAATCTGTTGCCACAATTCTATTGATTAGATAAAGCATATTGATTTTTACAGTGTATGGGAAATTGATTAGCTCTCACTTTTTAGACTTTTTTTTAGTATAAAGGGAGTACATGAATGCATACTATTAACCCTCTGGGGTTGTTCGTTTCAGAGTCACACTCGGGGTGTTCGGGTCCAAATGGACCCAAAGGGCGGGATTCATATTTAAAAAAAGAAAAATTATGATTTTTTTTACTCGTTTTTTATAATATTTTTTCTTTTTTCTCAAAAAAAAAAAAATTATAAATAGTATTAATGCAATAATTATGACAAAATTTCCCCCCAATGAACATAATAGAAAAAATATTTTTTTTTAAATATATATATATATTTTTTTGTATTTCATTCTGAAATTTCATTTTAGAGTCAAGCCTAGGCCTCATAAAAGCAATTTTTGAAATGAGATGGATGCCATCTGGTGGACAAACTGAGCATTTTAAAAATGCAAAACACATGTATAATCTGAATTTTTTGGTGTGTTTGTGTATAAAAGTGTGTTTGTGTATGTGTATGTGTGTCTGGATGTGTCTGTTTTGCACTCTTGATGTTTTATAGATTCACCCCTTCACTGTTGTGTGCTTTTTTTCAAGATCGTTGCTGATTTGTAGATTGTACGCACAAAAAACTCAGTATTTTCACATTTTTGCCAATTTCCCATTCATTTTCCATGCGGGTCCATTTGGACCCGAACACCCCAAGTGTGACTATTTTTTTTACAACCACTTAGACTACTCACATCCTGTCCCCAATTTTTTTGGGTCTTCAAATACCAAATATCAACAAAGTCACCAAATTTCGGACCATTCCGAGGAAGCTGTGATTTTTAAAAAAAAATTTATTTAAATTCTTCGGGTCCATTTGGGCCGAACAACCCCAGAGGGTTAATTACAGTATAATTATGCATCATATAATTATTCATATGATATTTTTTTAAAAATCTAAATAACATTTTTACAGACATAAATTTTAATGAAAATGACAAAATGAAAGAGTACACTGAAAAAAAATTGCTGCTCGTTCAAATTGCTTAATTAAAATGAGCTTAAGCAACACGATTGCTATACATTTTGTCCATGCTTAATTTGATTGTGTTCAATCAGCTTAAATATATGTAAAATTTAAGTTTACTTAATCCGTTTGTGTTGGATTACATAAATGTGTTGCATTAACTGAAACTGGGCGGTGCTTGTAAGTTCCCAGCATGCTTTGTATATCTTAAAATATGAAATTAAGTGTTATTTTATGTGTTTTTGAGAAAATGAGAAAACGGGAAGACTTGATAGTGCGTAGTTGTGTTTAATGTTCTATTACTTTGAAATGATTAGAACTATTTAAATTACAGTGGGTTACCATTGTGGAGAAGAGTGGAGCATTTGGTTAGTATGAAGACTCACAGCGAACGCTTTGGCTGATGAAGCATGTAAATCTTCTTATTTAAGATAAATAGGTGGCCATAGTCTAAAAATTGATTAGTGTGACGCTAAAATAATCTATATTGCATTAGATGAATGGATGTATGAATTAGAATACCTGAATCATATCAGTTGGTCTAAAACATTGCAAACTAGCTGACACTATTAGATTAAGCTGTGCCCAACCACAGTAAATAAGTTGAATCAACCTTAATAAATTAAGTTGACCCAACGCAAGTAGGCTACATTAAATTGGAATAACAGAATTACATAATGCTGAAATAAAGCAAGTCCTTTCCATGATTTTTTTATGTTCATTCAAAGAGTAATTTTTTTGAGTGTAAGTCACTCTTTTATTATCTTTTGTGGGCATATGGGAAATTGATTCTATTGCTATTGATACACATATACACACGTCAACACACACACACAATGTCACACCACCTTATAAATCTGGTTTTAAAAGAATCCTCCTGGCCTCCTCAAGGGGCGGGGCTTACTCTACAGAGCTTGCATGTGATTGGCCGGTTGCGGCGGTGTCGTATATGATGATAAATTTCTCACAGGTGTCACCGTCTCTCCTGCAGGTGAGGATTGATGGGATACCAGAGAGCGATCCATCATTTCAGGCAGGTGGCGCCGTATTGGAATTTGGGAAATCTGTTCCCAATCACACCTACAGGCTGGCGGCCATGTGAGAACCCCCGCCTCCACATCCACCGTACGCTTGCCTCCCTTCATCTGTGTGTCAGAACCGGAAATCAATGCGAGCCACTCAAGGTCAAGACACCGTTCGCCAGCTCCTGCGAGCTTTGATGGATACATCCCGTATCTCGCCGAGAGTTGTTCTGTCTGAGCTGTTAAAGGGACAGCGAGTCTGAGATGCTTGTCATAGCGCTTGTCTGCTGTCATTTAGACCACGGACGTCTCCTCAAGACAGTCCCAACAAAGCCAATCCAGGTGCACATTGTATTGGAAACCTGATCAAAGTGTGGAGCGCAGATCCTTGCCTGATACTCGTATGGATTAGCAGAAAGTCACCTTGTGTTGATTGGTCTGAGTGTGAGTTTGAATGGAGCTCTGGTCGCTTCGACTCTCGCTCTCAATGCCTGCGAATCTGTCGAGTGTGTGTTGGACTGAGGAGCGTGAAGGTCTTTGGACAAATGTTTCTGCTCAACACCTGTACTGAAGATACATATCTTAAAAGAAAATCACAGTCTTTATATCAAGCGTCTACGCACTAACATCTCAATTCATCATTTGAGACTTGAGTACATTCATGTTTTTACATTGTACTAATTGGACTTGCATGTCCATACCACCAACCTGCTGTCTCTAACATTACCTCAATAGCAGCACGCGTGTTTTGTGTAGTAGATGTAGTAATGTAGATATACTTTTTAACTGTAACCTTAATTAACATGTACTTACTATATACACTGTAAAAATCACGTATTTTTTACGGAATAATGCTGGCAACTTTGGTTGCCAGAACAATTCTGTAAAAATACATTAAAACTGTAATCACCTTTACAGTAATAATCTGAATTCAATTTTCTAAAATCTATACCAAACTTTTGAAAAATTGATTTCTGTTTTGTACTACTGTAATACACTGATAACAACCATCAATCATTACAGTAAGGATTACAGTAAGGTTACTATTAATATAAAGAAGCTGCAGAGTGTCATTCACACAAACATTAAACACCAGCATGGTAACACAGGTAAACAAATTTAAAAAATGCAATAAAAATTAATTAAACAACATTAATATGAACATAAAACCCTAATGTACATAACTAACTAGAAAAAAAAAAGAAGAAAATTATGAGGAAACAAAAAAAATACATCAAATGTGAAGTGTCACGCAGGGAATTGTGGGAATGTCAATTTACGGTTTTTCACTGTAAATTATACACTTAGTTGTTCTTTTTCACTTTCAAAAACTGTAAATTTAACGGTATTTTACAGTAAAATTATATCACAGTACAAAAACTTTCTGTTAACCAATTAACAGTTTTGCACTGTAGCATTTTTACAGTCTTTTACCGTACGCTTATTATCACGCTTATTTTTTTACAGTAACATATAATTATGCATAATTTACAGTTATTACTACAGTAAGTACATGTCATATGTGCAAAGACACGCAAAACGACACCTTTCCAGAATTGTCTCGCTCATATCTTGGGTCCAAAATATATTTTATTCAATATTCAAAATTCAATCAAATGCTGCAAGACATAATGTTATATACATACAATGTTTTATTATTATGAGTATTTAGTGTACATTTATCTGTTCAAATTAATCTTGGCATCATCAATTACGTCTTAATGTTTTTTTGTGCAGATATATTCTTCTCTTGTTGTAGAATTAATTGATTGAAAGTATTTTAAATAATCATTGTAGCTGTATAACGTCTTTCAGCAGTTTGTTGTGTGGTGACTCCTTTACGTTGTGTCCTTCTGTGGGTTATATGATGGACTCATACACCCTTGAGGAGCACAAATTATAACAAATTATGAATCATTTCCATTTCTCAGTGGATTCATGACTATAAATGAATGGATATTAGAGGGTTCTTTCTTTCTTGCTGTTTAGCGGTTTCAAAGTAAGCAAAGATTCATAGAGAGTGAGAGGTGTCCATCCGCCGAAGGTCAGGACATTTCAAACTCATCCCTCAAAGACTAGTACATTACATTACAAATAATTTCTTGTGTGTGTGTGTGTGTGTGTGTGTGCATGTGTGTGCATGTGTGTTTGCCGTATTTGGAGGAAACCGGACAATTTTCTGCTCCACTGACTTGTTTAACTCAGGCTAAAATAATGTCCATTTAAATGATGTAATTATACACCCACTTTGCAATTTAGCTCTAACCCCACTCTCAAGAGAACCAAATAAAAAATAAATAAGAGAGAGAAAATCAGATATTCAGCCAATGACTATACTACATATAATCGCACCTGAAGAAAATGTATTTCTCTCTCATTTAGATCATACCTCAAAACAGACAATAATTGGTTTGGCCAATAACATTATACAACCAAAAACCAAATATAAATCTATCAATAATATAAAATGAGCTAATTGCTTCATCATCATTTCAGTAATTTCGTTGCAGATCTCTGAAAGAGTTAAATAGCATATGCGTATTCAAAACACGTGTATGACCAGAAGAGATCATTTAAAGACACACAGATCCTGAAAACCTTTCTGAAGAACATGATACCTTGTCTTAATCCATAAAGCCATAAATCAAAACCAACATTACTCAAGTTATGCAGCCATTAACTGCTTGAAGTCATTGTCTCTAAAAGTTCGTCTGCATTAAACTCCGATGAATTTTCATCTCTTTTCCCGAACACAGGGCCTGTAATCCAGAGACTATTCAGACGGCTGCCGGCATTGTGATAGAAGCCCAACGAGGAAGAGCGAGCAGCTTCTTTAATAGCCATTTGAATGTAATTAACTGCACATATCAATGGTGAAGCGGTCATATTTGGGTGCACTGGAGTGTTAACTCTGAGTTGGTCACTGCAGAAAGCCACGGTACAGGAAGCAAAGCTTTGATTAGGCTGAGACGCCCTCAGCCGCTGCACTCAGATCAGCCATTAAGATAAACGGGCCCCACGTAACGCAGCTTAATGCTGGCACAGAAACAGCCTTGGATTTGCATTCTTGAACATTTCATTAAATTACCTACTTTTATAGACTTTTGGTTTTAACATTATTTGATGGAAGTGAACTGTGTGATTTGCATATTAGCACTATGCATGAAAAGCCTATTTGCATTTTCCACGGAAAACACAAATCAAATGTGGCCGTGAGCCAAAGACGGACGCGGAACGGCAGCGGTGAAAATGGAGTAAAGTTTCAGGTGGTTCACACTTACAAATAATCAGATTGATTTGGTGTGCTGTCCGATGGGACGGATGGTCCCCAAACACACAGTGGTCCCCGTATCTCTGGTTAATAGGACAGTACCAGGCGAGTGTGAGGAGACACAGACGAGCCTATAAGTCCATGTTCACAAACATCGTTCTGTAAAAAGCAGTCCATACACGGTAAGCGCAATTTCTTCTTGCCCGTCGTCCGCCATGTTTGTTAACTTTAACCTCTTAACTGTTACCCCCCCTTTTTTGAATAGACATGGAAATGCTCATTTCAAACTTATATGGTTGTAATTCAAGAATGCTTTGGAATATAGACGTAAGATTGGTCTTGTTTTAAAGAAGACATTTGGCAGATTTTTCTCGAAGTGAAATAAATTGAGAAAGTGAAACAGAAAAAAAGTTATAGAGTTTATAGAAATGTACAATGTAAAAAAAAACAATTATTTATATTTTATATAAAATATATATTTTCAAAACCTGGGCTACTCTAAAACTGCAGAAAAATCAAAGCCAAAAATCTGAACAAGTTGTGTTTCAGATTTTAGGTTGAGATTAAAAAAAAAGAGCTTTCAGTGAGATTTAGTTTGGGCGCAGTACCAAACGCGCAACCAGACTCCATTACTGCCCATATAAGGGCGCCTCCATTTCCATATGTGTTTTGAGTGATATGAACCATGATTTTCACAAATTTCACACAATTTATGAAGTAGAAATCCTATTCAGAAGTAGTATGGGAAGTTTGGCAGATTTTGATATGAATTCAACCTCTAGGAATCACATACAAAGAACACGCATGCGCGTTATAGCTTATTGCCATAACACAAATGGTGAACCTATTTTTTTCGTAATATGTAAAACATTTTCAGACCTTTTTTTCTAAAATAATTGAATGGATGCTATCTTTTGAACTCTTGGCATGAAATCAAACTGAGGTTTCTAACTTTTTTTCATGATTTTTCATAAAATAAAGGTCTGAACACGCTTTATGAGTATGAAAATATTCTTGTTGCAAATTGATAAATTACTGCTCCTGTGTAAATTATTTAGAAAATCAGTCACCGAATATGGAAACTAGAGATTGTAAGCTTTCAAATGATATATAGTTTGTCAATATTACTTAAGGTCTTTTCTAAGATATTATTGTTTTAAAAATATAATGGCAAGCGTCCGACCTGTGGGACGGTGACAGTTAAGTGGCTAAAGTCACGTTTGGTTGCGAGAGATTTTGTGAGATTTCCCGTGTTCGCAGGTGGGACTCTGTTTTTTGTGAGTGAAATCTGTTAGTGTCTGTTGTGATTTCCTGATCACACCGATCCACACACTAGAGGAACAAAATAGTTGAATCTATGATTTCTTATCGCCATGTTTGCGGTCTTTACCTCTTTACCACCAATACCTCTGCTTCTACCACCTTTCTTCTACCAGTAGGACCTCTACTTTTGCCTCTAACTGTAGTTTAAAATCTCCTTTTACAATATGACATCATGACTTTTGCGTAAACATACGCGCCACTTTCAAATCGCGTTTTCTATACGCATTTTGAGCTATTCGCGTGTATGCGTGTATGTCTACGCCGTTAAATGTCTGAGCGAAACGTAGCAAATGTAGATCTGGGGAGCGATATTTTTTTCCCTAGGATGGTAGGGGAAGACTTATAAATGCTATTAACCTCAGTGACGGGTAGGTTTAGGGACGGGGTTGAGGTAAGTCATATAATTATATACATAGTATCGTTCAGTCAACGGCGTTCATAAACACGCCGGAAAGCGATTACGCGTGTTGATAGCACGCCAAAAATGGAAATACGAATTGGCGTGTCATACACACACCATTTCATGAGATCAGTCTGGCCTTTAACATGATCAATACCTTTACCACTACAGTATATCTACCAATACATCTACTTCTAACTCTGCCAATACCACTATATCCAATATCCATTACCTCTACGTCTACTTCTATCTCTCCAAAAACATCTGCTTTTACTTCTAACTTTACCAATGCTTTTAACTCTCCCACTATCCATACCAATACCTCTTCCTTTACCATTTAACTGTACCGTTAGTTTCACCAGTACCTGTGTATACCACTAGCTTCAACCTAACTCAAGCAATACCGCTATCTGTATCACTGTCTCTAACTCTACACGGTTGAGCACATTTTGAGTCACTATATTTTACTGAGAGTACCTAACTTAACTCAAACTGATTGAGCCATCTCTATCATCTGGTTGAGGTATATTATGCCCCAAAAAAATCCACCTGTAAATCAACAGCACTTGTCACAACACTTTTTCTAACATGGACGTCAGAAACAAATAAATCACCCCAGCCATGTGAACTGCTTTTGCTGAAATTTTGCAAGCTAAGCATAATTTTTTTTACATATTACACTGTAAGAGCCTTAACTTTACTAAATGATGTTACTTGGTGCTATGAAAAAACAGTATATTTTTAATAATTTTTCAAAAACTTGTTCAACCAAATGGTTGATTTGGCACATAACGGTAACTGTCACCCGCCTTTTTGAGAATGGACATTACAATGCACTATTAAAACTTGGTTGTAATATATGTAAAGTGTGCTTTGGAATAAAGACCTTAGTTTAGACTTGTTTTAAAGGAAACACTCAGCAGATTATTGCTGAAGTAAAAGCACTTAAAAAAAATAAAAGTGTGAAAAAGTTATGGAAGTTTTAAATTTACATTAAATCAAATATAGTTCACAAATTTTTTTTGTCTTTTATATAAAATATATATTTTATGAAATATTTTTTTCCTATAAAATTACTATAAAGTCAAAGCCATATATCTACACTGTAAAAATTAATACACTTTATCTAATCAATAAAATTAGATTAATATTATTAATTAAATTTAACAAATTAGAATTGAGTAATAATTAATCAAATTAATTCCTTAAAAGTTAATCATTTAAAATGAGTACAAGTTTACACCCAAAAATGTAACAAAAATATCTGAGGCCCTGTTTACACGAGAACACTCGCGGGTGAAAACGTAAAAATATTTTATCGGATGTGCCTTTCGTTTACACGGCGTTTTTGAGGCTTAAAAACGCAAAAAGGTGAAACCACCCTCCACAGTGGAAATCTTAAAAACGCTCCACCGTCGCGTTCCCGTGTAAACGGTCAAAACGCAAAAGTTTGCTTGGTGTTGTAGTATGCACTCCTAACCGCCTGAAGTGCATACTACATTGAACTTCACACACTTTTGCGCCACCATTTGCATGCGGATTTCCCACACAAAACGTTCGTCTAAGCGCAGAATAAAAAGTGATGACGCAACACCACTTTTGCGTTTTCTCTTCAGAATCGTTTCTGTGTAAACATAGCCTGAATAACAGACAGACATCAAAGATTAATTAAGAACTCTATTTTATATTGCCAACATTGAAGACACCTGATGATAACAAGCAAGCAAACCTAAAACAAACACTGATCACCATAATGGTGACTTAAATGTACGTTTTTTGTTTGTTTGTTTGTTTGTTTGTTGTTGTAAGCTTTACTCATTTTAAATGGTTAACTTTTAAGGAATTAATTTGATTAATTATTACTCAAGTCAATTCTAATTTGTTAAATGTAATTAATAATATTGCTTATAATCTGTTGCCACATTTTTTTTGGGATTAGATAAAGCACATTTGTTTTTACAGTGTAACCATGTTGTGTTCCAAATTTAAAGTTGATATCACAAAAAATGAAGTTCTCATGAGATTTTTTTTAGGCGTAATACCAAAAATGCATTCTGCTGTAACAAATTAAGAAATTCGATCCAAATATCACTTCTGTTACAAAATATGAGACCTTGAGACTTTCTGACAATGTGTTTTGTCAAGACTAGAAAAGGTTTTGATCATGAATTATGATGGGCAATGAAAAAGCATGGCAAAATATGTGTATGAATTTATTACCGTTAAGTGACATCTCAGCCATTTGGTAGAGGCCGATATTTAAAAATTATGGGATGTGTTGGAAAAAAAAAATGCATTGAGTGTGGTTACTAGCGACATAAGAAGATACGAGAAATGAAAAAACAAAATCATTTTCTTGTCTGGTGCGGACTTCAAAGAGTTAACACTACCAGTACCTCTACCTCTATCAATACTCTTGTTTTGTTACCGCTAGATATAGATAATACAGTCTGTAAAATAGAGTAAAATAGAGTAAAAAACAGTAATAGTTACCTTATAGAGGATATATACCGGTATACAGTGTGTCCCACATATTATTTATGTATTAGTCAACTAAAATTCCCATGAACGAACACGACAGCAGTGAGTTTACGAAAACACACAGCCTGTAAATCATGGATCAAAACACATCACTTTATGCTGAATGTTAAGGCGAACCGAGAGTGAATAAAGGTGCAGCGCCGTCCCTGACTCAGTTAAATTAACTCATTGAGAATGAGGAGAGGACACGAGCGCTATATTCTCATTAGAAATGAGAGAGTCCACAGCAGAGCCATATTTCACTGTCACTTGGCCCTATTCATAGCATGTGCCTCAGACTGCGGATGCATGTTGGAGCCACCGTGAACATATGTGTGTTTTCTTGGAATAAAGGGCAAACCAGAGGGGAAACTTTGCTTAATGTTAACGCCATCAATCTCTCCGTCAGCTGACACCATTAGAGGTGACACGATCTGCTGAGGATTGTAGGTATTTCAGTGTAAGGTCTGTTTTAAAGAACGCCAAACTTATGTAACTTACAAGCTCCATAACTTGCAAACGTCATCCTCGTATTTTAGTCATTTTAGGCATAAAGCGTTAACCCTTTTTTATATCCCACAGTATTCATCCACTGTTCAGAACTGCTAATATAAAGACCAATTTCACCCCAGATAAACACAGAAATACATATTTAAATGTGTTAGCATGTTGCTAAGCTAATCAACAACGCAGTTAGCTAGCTCGCAGCTGTCAAATGTTAATAAACCGCCACTTGATTTGATATTTTGTCACGTAAGTGTGGCTTAACCCAGACAGCAAACTGACATTGAATCAACGTGGAAACGACGTCTCTCATGACATCGAAACAACGTTGATTTTGCTCATCGAATTAACGTTGAACCAACGTCCGACATTGCGGCATTCTTCAAAGCGAAAATTGGTTTGCTTTCATAACGTTGAAACAACGTTGATTTCAAGTTGATTTTCCGTTAGTTTTGAAAGAATGACGCGTCTGACGTTGGTTCAACGTTAATTCGATGAGCAAAACAATGTCAGATCAACGTTGTTTCGATGTCATGTTTCTACGTTGATTCAATGTCTGTTTGCTATCTTTCAACAAATAGCTCGCAGCTGTCAAATGTTAATAAACGCCACTTGATTTGATATTTTGTCATGCAAGTGTGGCTTAAGTGTACATTTTGGGGCCACTGTGTCAATCGTAAGAAAACAAGTATTTGAGAGTCTCATATTGAAAAGAGCCCAAAGGAAATTCACTGATGAATGCTAGAGCCGAACACATACAGGAGCCAGGACACTTTTTATAATAGCGAGCAACATAATGGATTATATAGGTCAGCCGGATGCTGGTGTATTTTTCATGATCACTTTTAGCCGGGTGGCTTATTCTTTTTTTTTTTTGTTCAGTCAAATTAATGAAATGTAAAGACAAATAGGACATTGCCTAATGAGCATGACCTTGACATATCTTTTGAAATCCCCAAATTGGTGTGAAATAAAAGTAGAAACTGCAGAAGTAATCGCTGTAGTCACTACATATGATAGACTCCTGCGTTTAACTCAGTATAACTACGTTTTGATTTTACTGTCAAACACAAATCAAAATCCAATATGAGGAGTGAAATGTTCTGCATGATACGACTGGTTCTCATCATTTAAATGGAGATGCAGCGGTGTTTACATAGCATTAAATATAACAGAGCATATGGACTCTTTAATTCACCCTGTGCAAGGTTTACAGCGGCAAATAAAAAAGCAAGTCAATGATTTTTACGACAAGATTACCAGTGCTTTTTCACAACACCCTGGTGACTGGAGCCTGTAAATGTGACAATCAAACAGTGGCGCTCGACTCCGCCGCGTAACGGCATCAGAGGAACGTGAAGTGGGCGACGGTGGGAGCGGGATGTGCTGTGCGTGTCATTAAACAGTTTGACGCTGGTTTAAAACCATCTGTCAATGGGCGTTTTCACCAAACTTCAAGGACAAGATCTAAATCATCGTGGATGTCTTAATTGTTCGACCGACGGATGTCTGGAATACCAAAAGTGGTTGGAAACGGCTTGAAATCTAAGGGTTGCGAGTGATTTATGGACAGGTTTTAGTATTCAGAAGTGCTTGCTAATGCTAGCATTGCTACTGCTCATACTAATTGATGACATGCCACTGCGTTATTAAAAAAATAATGCACACCCAAGGTGATAATACAGCCATGAAGCAGTGTGAACGATACACCTCGGGTCAATTATTCAGCTTACTGTGGTCACCACACCTCAAAACATTGTTCAGATGATGCATTTCAAGATGTTTGTCAGGTTTTTGTCCTTAAAGGGATACTCCACTTTTTTTGGAAATAGGCTCATTTTCAGTGTTGTAGTCGAGACCACCTCACTCGAGTTCTCGAGACCGAGTCCGAGTCTCAAGTACTACAACACTGCACATTTTACAACTCCCCCAGAGTTAAACACTTGAGTTTTACCGTTATCGAATAAATTCAGCCGATTTTCTGATATTTAGAAGAATATCAGTAACCAGACAGTTTCTGGTCTCATTGACTTCCAAAGTAGGAAAAAAAATATATATATGGAAGTCAATGAGACCAGAAACTGTCTGGTTACTGATATTCTTCTAAATATCAGAAAATCGTCTGAATGGATTCGAAAACGGTAAAACTCAACTGTTTAACTCTATTTCCAAAAAAAGTGGAGTATCCCTTTAAAACGCTCTGGTGTATTAGACTAATTTCTTACACATCTCATCCCAAGCCTCTGTTGCATTGAGACTTGAGCCACTGATAGCAGACTAATGCAGTTATTAATGTTGTTAGAAAGAAAGATATTGTTTACTTTATGTATTTTCTTGGCCAGTGTTGTGGGTTGTGGTCTTTGGCTGTTGTCGGCTGTAAAGGCGTTTGAAATAACTGAAATCATGTGGCGCAGTGATATGGAGCTGTGATGCGGTCAAGACCTGCTGGAACTACTTTATCACTGCGTTTCCCTGAAAACAAATATACACGTGATGTCCGTCATCCAATCAGATTCCAGTATTACAGCCCAGGGTAGGGTTGCACCAGCCGTTCGTAAGTTCTTTCTTAAATTGTAGCGTAAAGTCCACACTAGAGGCTTAGTAACTACTAGCTAGTTTGTAACTAACTCTTTACTTTATTCCGTTGCACCATTTGTTCGTAAGGTAGAACGTAGCTAGTAAGTCGTAAACTCTCCATAAAGTAACGCGTAGTCGCATAATATGACGTTTAGCCTCGATGAACCAATAGCAGCCTTCAAATGCGTGAGCAGAAGTTGTGTGGAAATGCCGTGAATTTCAGTTCATCCTTCATTCTAACTTCTTTTGCCTCTGTAAAAATAAGTTTCCATTTAATACGATACTTGATCATGAATAACGTAAGTGATTTTATATATGAATAACATTCAGAAACTGTATTTGAAATAAAATTAATAAGCATCAATGAATAAATATTCATGCAAAAAAAAACAAGAAATTATGTTTATTGATTATGACGGATATTTGACATGCACAACATGTACCGATGCACACAGTGGCGCTGTTTAGAACGGGTTCGTGCTAAAGAGCTGCTAACAAAGTAATATTTTCACATAATGTTCTCTCTCTTAAAATGTAAGCGAGTGTATGTCAGTAAAGAATTAAAGTTTGTCAGGTAAAAGAAGAGCTTATATTGATGCAGTTCATTGATCTGATATTTTATTCCAACCGCTACTCCTGATCGGGGGTGCCGTAAATATTTAGTTGGAAACGTAAAATTACGTTTAAACTAAGTTTAATGGTGCAACGGAAAAATATTTAGTTGGATATATTTAAGTTGTAACTTAGTGCCCAATTACGTCAAAACTAGGCTAAGTTGTAACTTAAGCACAGTTGGTGCAACCGGCCCCAGTAGTATAAGGAATTTAAAAAACTCTAAACAAGGACAGACTTGTGGTGGCCATAAGAAATGAGCCGTCTAGAAGCCATCTAGGAAATGCACCTTGACAACTACAGACAACGCACTGTGAAATACTGTAAGTCATCAGATTTGACTGTCACACAACATGACAGAGACTGTGTGTCAAAAAACGAGTGACCTGCCTACCTAGACAGTGTTTTTTGCTTCGTACATGAGTTGAGCGTCTCAACAGTGCCCAAAGATGGTGTCTCGCTCAACACTGGGTCTTCCAATTGGGGTCAGGTTTCTGTACGGCTTCATTTATAAGCTTTTAGCTCTCATATGGGCCTGTAAAATATTGATAACTAATATCAGGCAGGTTGTGAGTGTTTCTGGCTGCGGTTCAGCAGAAAGCAATAATGCAGAGCAATGAGGCTGGCTGAACTCCAGAACCTGATCTGACCACATACTGAGAGAGCCACATGTTACATCTCATTGAGACTAAAACAACAGAAACACACACACACATCGTCAAAAGTGTATTGACTGCACTGTATTAATTATTAACTGATATTACTGCATCAATAAACTTTGTTATATTTAAAAGACAAGTGTTTTGGTTTGTTTTGCATACACATGTGTCAAAGGATTCAAGCCTTTTTATTGTTTTCTTTTAGAATGTTGATGCTCTAGGACATCGATTTTGCTAAGAGAACAATCGAATATTGAGACTGTTATACTGTCTGGTTATTAGTCCCTGACTCCAGGGTGCTGCCCTGGCGACATTATTCCCAATTAATATTCTATTCATTTTGATTATTGACAATTATCTTTGATGATTGTTGAATTTGAAGGATCAATAAGCTAGTGTTAAGTCTAATCAATGTTCCATTAATTTGAATAATTAATGATTATCTTTGATAATAATTGAATTTTATCATTTATAGATTTTCATTAAAATGCAACAATATTCATCTAACCAAGGTTCAGGTTCAGCTCTCAATATATATATATAATGATTTATTGGAGAAAATAAGGTGTAAATAATTAAATTCATATTAATGTCGTTTTAATGTGCATGACTATTATTTGTGTTTGCGGACAACCTCTTAAGTAATCGAATATCAAAATCTGAAGCTAAACCCAATCTGTAACTAAATATGTTTAAGTTGAATATGAATGTGCATAAATCTCATATCTGGGTTATTATGCTACTTGTAAATAATATAAATGAATGTGGTGGTTGGTTGTGTGAGTGGGGTGCAATCACTGATAATGCCCATCTGGGGGTCACAACAATTACTCTGCATGAGTGACTTGACAATGTTCAGAAAGTCTGTCCAGTGACCCAATTATGTATCATATAAACACCTCAATACATATGCATTTGTCTAGGTATACCATTATAGACCTTTAAGAACGAGGAGAAACAACAAGGTATGATACCAAAAATATCTTTATTTGTAAGAATAATTCAAATAAACACCCACACAGATGGGAAAGACAATGATACAGTTTCAGTTTATGTTAGCAGAAATAAAAGATTCCCATTAATCGCAATATATAGTTATTCAATTCATAAGTCATGGACATTATTAACAGTACAATATATTTGAATCCCTTTGATAAAATATGTATTTTATATGATTATATTTGTTAATTCACTCCATACACATGGGTTGTTTTGCTTTGAACTTATGAATCTGTTCTTACACATTGGCTTCCTCAATTTTAAGCCTTACATTTTCATAAGCCACACCCTTCCAGGTGCCGTTCTCAGTTAACATCTCAACCTCTCCATTGGCCTTGGTCTTCTTGATTGTAGCTGTGAAGGGAATCTCAACATTTTCATCCTTGTTGACCATCAGTTTCGCTGTGATCTTGGTTTTGGGAGGAATTGTGATGGTAGTTTCCTCTGACATGGAGATGGATTTCTCCTTTGAGGAGCTGGTGCCATACTGTCCTGAGTATGAGATGGTGCCTTCGACACTTACAAATATAAAATCAGAAGACACAGTACAGGACACCCCCCATGCGTGGGTCCAAGTCGTGGTGTTGGTGACCGTGTCCGTCCAGTTTAATTTGAAGGTGTGGGATTGATTCACGCTGCTTTCATTAATGTAGCAATCACTTTTCACCACAGATGGCTTGTCGCTCAGGTCTGGGATTTTTCCAAAATCTATATTGACAATTTCAAACCTGGGGCTGATGATATCCCCGATACTCAGTGTAAATTCACAACATTCATCAACACCTTCTTTAACAGCTTCGATGTTCTGTTCACCCCGATCATATCGACTTAAGAACCGTCCATTGTTGGCTCTAAATATGACTTTCCCATTCCTGGTGAAGACACTGAACTCACAGCATTCATCAGGCTTGGCCTTGGCTGCCTCGATATGGTTGACACCACACCTGTCAAATCGACTGAGGTAAACACCCCTCTGGTCTTTGAGCCGGACTTTCGAATCATTGACTTTCTCCACTATGAATTTGCACCAAGGGTCTTTGGTGCTCTTGGCAGCTTCTATGTTATAAATATTTGCGCGCTCAATACAGCTGAGGAACCGGCCATTGTCAGACTGTAGAGCAACACCCTCTTCAGCACCAATATAAGCTTCCAGTGGACCAAAACCAGCAACTAGCGCCTACAGAGACAAAACGACAGACACAGAGCACATTGTTGAACAAAATAAGTCATCCAACTTTCCTTCAGATTGTACACACAGTGGCGGATTTAGCAAATTGGGGGCCCAAGGCGAAGGTAGGTATGGGCCCCCCCTCACAGACTGAATAGTGGATAGGCAGGTAAAGCTAATCTACGGCCCGTAGCAAGCCTACAGTGCTTTGGTCGGTGGCAGCAGGATTAGCACAGCTAGGGCTTGAGCTATTACTACACTGTAAAAATAACAGTGAGATTTACAAAAAGATTTTCTCTGGCTGATTATAAAACACATTCGTTATGGCATGAAAATCCGAGAGAAAATGTGATCAGGTGTTGTTGGCTATTTATATCAATAATTCATCAAGTGCTACATATGTCAAATTGTAGACCAATACCATTGAAGAAAATGTATTGGGAAGAGCAGATCAGTGGGATTGCCCTAATATAATTTATATTTTTTGACATAAATAGTCAAAATGATGTATAAGATCCTAAGTTAAAGCAATACATGAATGACTTTAGTCTAAGTTCATTGACACACTATGGCACCAATATAATTCTCATCATCTCTATGAGAATAATTAATCTGTCAAAATCCTTTCATTAGGATCATTGAGATAAACAATGTTTCACTTATAACTTTCTCTAAAGTAAAGTGACTTATTAATTGTTACCAGTTTCCATGCCTGATTCTCGCACAGCTGCTGCTGCACCTCAGTCTGTTGCTCATCTTTGCTACACTTTGCTTCCATTTAATCAAATCAAAGTGTATATTTCCTACAAGCTAATATCACAAAACAAGTCACACATACATTTTATGTTAATGCTTATTGGTTATCCTTAGCGAAAACAACACCTGATAAACAAGAAAAGACCGCTCCAAACGGGGCTCGAACCACGTTCTCCGGCGTGAGAGGCGAGTGCGTTTACAGTGGTAAGCTGTATGAAGCAGCATGAATCAAACTATGAAATAGGTGGTTACATGGGGTTTCATATTTGTCAGTTAACTATTCAAAATACATTCGAAAGTTTTGACTTTCACATCGGTGATATCTACAAATGTTAGATATATAAATGTCACCCCTATTTGAGTTCAGCAAGGGGTTAATCAACAAGTTGTCAGACTGTTTCAAGCAAATACAATGCAACAATTATGAACATCATTTGAAATCTAATAATAATAATGTTGTTTTTTTTGTAATACTATAAAACTGTTCAGCAAGGAAATGTATATTTGTGAGACATATTTTCAAATCTCGGCATGTCTTACCATTTTCAGTCTTCCCTTTTTGCTGAAACCTGCAGGAGACAAAATGTGTTTACTTACACACACACACACACAATACATTACATTTAATAGACTAAACAATCTCAGAAAGAGGTTAAAAATGAAGATTCACCTTGTTCAAAACGTTATATCTGATGCATAAAATCTTCTCACACTTATTCGTGTCCCCAGTAAATATTAAAGTCTTATCAGTTGCAAATAATATCTTTTTACAATACAGGAATTATCAATTAAAGTAAGATTTACTGCAACCTCAGCAGACACAATGATGCACTGAAGGATGAGCTCAATCTTATATACTCACTGAGCGAACGACTCCTCCTGTGAACAGACCTGTACTTCCAGAAATTCTGGCTGATCTTCTGCTCTCTGTCAAAATTATTGCACAACAGACGACTAAAAAACCTCCCAAACTCGAACGTTTACATTTCCACAAGCAGCAGTGGCGCTAGCTAATTTTGATTGCAGGTGCTGAAGAGATACTAAATCATTGACCGGAAGAGCTGAACTTTGGTAACTAAGTATGTTCAAAACCCAGCATGGTCAATTTATTTTATTAATATCAGTTTGCACATGGTGACAACAGAATTGAAATCTCTACAATGCATCCTCAATAAAACAGCCAACACACTTTCAGGGGTGTTTTCAGCTCATTACAGTACTGTCTGAAGCACAGGTACATCAAAACAGTGTGCCCTTATGGAGGTCTGGGGACAAGCTCCTCCTCAGAAATAGTTGTCTTTGTCTTCTTTTTTAATGCATGTTCAAACACATGAACAATCTTTGAGCGCCTCTGCAGAACTTACATCACTCTCTCTCTCTCTGTGAGAAACAAAAAATGTGCATAAAAAATAGATAAAAACTGATTTAAAGCAAAAAAATAAAAATAAAATAACATACCAAATACATTAACATAAACTCATTGTCTTAAACACATAGAGTTACCCAGAGAAACTGGGTATCGCGGGTGCGAGCACTGCGATTTGCTTTCTGGCAAAGTGCTTCACGCTGGCCTCGCTCGCTTCCGGGAGTCAGCATCCATGCTTAGTTCGTGGGGCTCTCGCATGTATTTGGCTGAGGAGCAAGAGACAGGTTTGTCCCTTTCTCTCGCTCTCTCCCAAAACCCAGCTGGTCCTTCACATGATCTCGAAGCGCGTTCCAGCACCTCTTCGGTTCATGAGGGGGACCGCGATTCTCTTCCCGCCTCCGAGCTTTCCATCGGCGATAAAAAATCAGTGGAGGAATTGCTCGATGAGGTTACTCGTTAGACTCCAGTTGGACTGGCCACGCCAAAAAAACGCCTGGACGACCTGTGTGTGGGTGCTGCGCTCGACGAACAAGCCTTCTCTGAGCTTCGCAGAGCCACAGATCTTTCTCTCCGCGTGACCAAGCAAACAACCCGTGCTATTGTCTGGTCTATGTCTGCCTTGGTCACCGCAGACAGACACCTTTGGCTCAACCTTTCAGACATCAAGGACAAAGTTTTCCTCCTTGATGCCCCGGTTTCACCCACTGGCCTATTCGGAGATGCCATGACCACGTTATCTCCAGGTTCCAGGAGGTGAAAAGAAGCCTTCGGGCAGTGCCTCCCTTGCCGCACTCCTTCGGCCCCCCAGACCCGCCTCGGTCCTGTTAGAAGGGAGGCTCAAAAGAAAAGCGTGGCTAGTCGTGCTCCTCCTCCCAGGTATTGGGGACAGTCTCGTCGCCCTCGGCAGCCCCCGAAGCAAGAACTAAAATATGCTGGCTGATATTTTTTGGTTCAAATAACAACAGTAATCAAATGTACATTATACATAACTTCTTCATAACAATCTGAAACACGAAACGCTGAGGTATCCGTTTTGTGAAATCACTGTTATATGACCACTGTAAACAAAAGAGTGTATTTTTGGCCAGTAACCAGTTATATTAGTCAGCCGATGTATTAGCTGGACTTTATAAAAATAAAATTATAATTCTGGGGAAAAAAATAAAAAATACCTCTGTGCCTAATTACAAGCAAATGGTGGTTTAAAACAATTAAAAGACTGTGAGCAACTAGAACCATGGCACATACTGGCTTCTGTGGACCATTTAAAACATTGTAGGAAGGACTTTCCTAAGACTGAATTTAGGAATTCGAAACTGCAGTAAAACAATAAAAACTCACTAATCTGTAAAAGAGATCAAAGGGACAGAGGGCACCACACAACTGGCCCAACCCGATATCTTCTCCTCCAGGGCTCATTCAGGCATGCAAATCTCACAAACCTCCTGCCTCCAGCTGTGTTATGCAAGGGCAAAATAAATACTTCTGGCGCGAGAGGTAAAATTGTTTCATTCCTGCAGCAGCAGAACAGGCAGAACAAGAAAACAACACCTGTTCTTCTGTTGTGGGAGATGCCCCAGTAAAGATTTGGGTGAAAGGTGTTTATTGTTCTTTTGCTTGTGAATCTAAGGTTTTCCCTTTTCATGTTTGGTATCATTTTAAGTGTCTCAGTGCGATTGGTAAAATGGTCTTAATTTCATTACAGTTATTGGAAATAGGAGAAAGATTGGGAACTTAGGAGATTCCAGTTCTCCTCCAAGGGTGATGTCTTTTCAAGATATCTCCCCTCTCCCCCGAGACCAGGTGTTACCACTTGGGGTATAGGAATGGACCCAAAACAAACACAGGTTAACTGAATGGGATACAATGAGAAAATGAAATAAACACAGTAGCCGCCGTAATTTAATAAAAGTCTCAAAGAAGAAACTGTGATGTGCTGGCTTTTTTGTTGTATTACAAGTATTTATTGTCAGTTATATGTCTTCCTTTCATAATTGTTTTACACTATTTAATTTTTCAGACAAATATATTTTTCTCAAACCAAAGTAAATAAACCATATGCTCCCAGTGTGACAACTTACCCCATATTTTTATTATTTTTTTAAAAAAAAGTGAAGCCAGCACATCACAGTTTCTTCTTTGAGACTTTTATTTAGATCTTCTTTAAATTACGGTGGCTACTGTGTTTATTTCATTTTCTCATTGTATCCCATTCAGTTAACCTGTGTATTTACGCCTGTGAAATTGAATTCATATTTAATAAATAAAATCACACTAGCCCCTGTGTCCTATAACTGTGTTATGTTTATATTTATTGTTACTTTTAAAGTTGCAATCTCTGTCATTTTTCATATTACACACGTTTTGACTGCTTAGCGCTTGAAATCATCATGACATTATTGTGTTCAGCATTGCTGGACTTGTAATGTCTCCGTGATGGCCTGAGGGTGCGAGTCCACCTCTATAATCCCAGCAGACAGACAGTCCATCACTGCAAAACCTTCCCAGAGCCCCGGGACATATTAAAACAGCTTATTTCTCACTCACAATTAACTTCAACGTTCACAAACTGCTCTAAGTAGCTGAATTCAGGTGATGGTCATCAAATTATTTTGCACTTTCATCAAATTAAAAACATAACTCTTAGTAAACCACATAAGGATTTCCAATGGAACAATATTAAACTGAATTGCTCATGTTATGTTGCTCTTTAT
The DNA here is from genome assembly GCF_988280905.1 of Pimephales promelas. Classification (NCBI taxonomy): domain Eukaryota; kingdom Metazoa; phylum Chordata; class Actinopteri; order Cypriniformes; family Leuciscidae; genus Pimephales; species Pimephales promelas. The sequence continues at coordinate 2,107,641 of NC_142793.1, read as the reverse complement.
TAACATAATGCAGGCTCAGATATGTTCCACTTTGGTATCAATTTTGTCTCAAATGTTAACTACTTTGGGCGAAATTACAATAGCCGAAAAAAGGACAATTATTGATGTATCGTAGAAGTTCAGAGATTAAAATGAATATGGATAACATAACCACTGGTGGGTTGAGAAGCTGTTTCGAGTGGATTGCGGAGTGTGCAGTTAAAGAAACAACAAACGTAATACTATCTTTTTGTGATGTGAGACTTTTATTTTGAAATAACGGTGGAGGGTTTGAAGACTGCATGGATTGAACTGCTGCTTCCTAAAAGTAAGCCCATTATCATTTGCGTTTGTTACAGACTAAGCAAACAGATTTTTATGAGCTCTTTGAAATGGTTTGTTGTAAGAGTAGCCTTTATATGCGAACAAATGTATCATTATGGGTGATTTTAACACAAATGTACCACAGCCTCATAGTAGTATCTTGAAAGAACGTCTCAGGTTACGTATGTAACCGTTGTTCCCTGAGAGGGAACGAGAGCTGCGTTGTTAAACGCGATGGGAACGCTCTGTGTGATTGCGTCGTGAAGCGTCTGTACAATCAGTCCAATGAGAGAGTAGGACGTCAGGTGACGTCATCGACCAGGAAACTATAAAGCACCCTTGAGATCAGACCGCAACAGCTTCTGTGAAAGGCCTGAAGCAAGTCGATCAGGGCATGCAGGAAGTATGGCAGGCGAACGCAGCTCTCGTTCCCTCTCGAACCAGGGTTACATACCTAACCTGAGACGTTCCCTTTCAAGGGAACTTCAAGCTGCGTTGTTAAACGCGATGGGAACCCCATACCCACTACGCCATGCTGAGAAATGCCCGTTCTGTGTGAAGTCCTTCCTTGCATACACTAAGAAGCAAGCAACCTAGCCCCAGGAGTGGAGAGGCCAAGGTCATAAAATCTGACACATGCATGCAGAGAGGACATCCTGCCGCATTACAAATATCGAGAAGTGAAACACTCGGAATAAAGGCCGTAGAGGCCGCCACACTTCTTGGGCCCGAACAGCCATACTGTTCAGCCGCTTCATAAGCTAATGATATAGCCTCGACTATCCATTTCTCATAACCTGTTTAGATGCAGGGACTCTTTCTTGAGTGACCCAAAGCAGACAAATAATTGTTCAAAGTTACGTTGTCCACAGGGCAGCTCTGTGAACGTAGGCATCTAATGCCCGAACTGGACATAACAGGTTCAGTCGTTCCTGATCTGGGGTATTAAAAGGTGGAGGATAAAAGGCCTGCAGCACTATAAGGCCCCCAAAAATTAACTGGGACCTAAGGAGTATAACCCGGTCTAGGGTATAGAAATGCTTTCACCATACCCGGTGCAGATTCCAGGCATAAAGGAGCAACCGACAGGGCATGCAAATCTCCTAATCTCCGGTAAATGAAACCACAAGGAGAAATGTTCTCAAAGTGAGGAATTTTTCTGAAACCTCTTCAATGGGCTCAAAGGGAGCCAAAGCCAGACCCTCAAGTACAATGGCCAAATCCCAAGCCGGTGCTCTGAGTGCAGTGCAGGTTTCAACCTCATGTACCACAGAGAAAAACTAGTAATTAGAGGATCTCTCCCGATAGAAGTACCCCCCAGAGGGGTGTGGTAGGCCGATATAGCCGCCACGTAAACCTTTAAGGTAGAAGGAGATAATCCAGCAGAGAAACGGTCTTGCAAGAAATCAAGAACTGTACCAACAGGGCAGTTAACAGGATCTTGGTGATGTTCGCCACACCAGATGGAGAATAATTTCCATTTCAATGCATATAGTTTCTCTCGTGGAAGGAGCTCTGGATTGGAGAATGGTCTCAACGACCTCAGTCGAGAGACGGGATTTTATGAGCCGGGCCCCCTCAGAGGCCAAGCCACAGTATCCAAACTCCAAATGAGGGTGAACTCCCAGGAGCATCGGGAAATGCGTACCGGTGTAGTGTTAACCACACCTAATACATCACATCCAGTCCAAGCAGAGCTGGATGTGTGAGGGAGAACCAAATATAGCAATGGGTTGTACCAACGATGTGAAATGTCGACTGACTTTAGTTCTCCCTAAGAAACTCCACCACCTCGGGGGTGAGTCTCCATTCCCTGGGCCTCAACAGGATATCTGCTCCGATATACGAGACCATCAGCGTTTTATCCGAAAGGACAAACACATAGTGACCTCTAGGGTCTGGCAGGAAGTATTGAGATTTTTGGGAATACCGCCATCACTTTTAGCCAATTATGTGCTAAAAGGTAGATGGTCCTGCCAAGTACCATCCGCCGAGCAACCACTCATGATCACCCCCATCTTGTCAGGGAAGCATCCGTCGATAGCATTATGTGTCAACAAGAAGCCCCAAAAACTGGGCTTGGGTGAGGGACCAAGGCTCTTCGACATGACGAAGCACGAAGGCAAAGCCGCGTGACCTTGATCATGTGAAACGTTTTTCTCCTCGGAGAAAACCCCTTGGTCCTGAGCCATCACTGCATGGGTCTCATGTACAAAAGGCCAAAAGTAACTACGTTGGACACAGCTGCCATGAGAGACACCAGTCTAAAAAATGTTTGACAGTGAGTAACTGGCCTAGATATACCCCCCAACTTGTGAGGGAAGCATCCGTCGATAACATTATGCGTCGACAAGAAGCCCCCAACAATGGGCCTGGGCGAGGAACCAAGGTTCTTCCTCAAGACCGAAGCACGCATAAGCACGTGACCTTGATCATGCGAAAAACGTTTTTCTCCTCAGAGAAAACCCCTTGGTCCTGAGCCATCACTGCATGGGTCTCATGTACAGAAGGCCAAAAGTAATTACATTGGACGCAGCTGCCATGATATATACCCCATTTACTGCTGTAAAAGGCTACACCTAGAAAAGTGGTCCTCAGAGCCACTCTTCTTGGCGTTGAGCAACAACCCCCAACATCTTAAAATGAGACAGAACGACATCTCAATGCCGAACTGCCACATGCTCAGATTGAGCTAGGATCAATCAATCATTGATAGTATAATACACAAATGCCCTGGAGTCCAGAGGAGCCAGAGCTGCATCCACGCATATTGAAAACAAAAGTGTGGGGTGTGAACCTTGGCTGAATAGGACAACCCGATATTGGTATGCTTCGCCCCCGAAAGCAAAACCTCAGGAACCTCCTGTGATGAGGATGGAAAGATAAGTAAGCGTCCCTTAAGTTTATTGAGAGAAACCAGTCCTCGGACTGAATCTGTGACACAATCATATTTAAGCATATTGAACTTAAGATTCTGAATCCTGCTGTTTAATTGACACAGGTCCAGAGTAGGACGCAACACCTCATCCTCTTTCAGAAACAATGAAGTAATGGCTGTCTGCTGGGAGGAGGAATCCCTTCTACAGCTCCTTTTACAGAAGTGTCAATACTTCCTGCTCCATAACCAAAGCCTGCTCGGGTCCACCACTACGAGGAGGACGCCTAGAAATCTGGGCGGACAAGAACCGAACTGAATTCTGAAACCCTTTTCTATAGTGTGCAGGACCCACTGAGAAATGTGTGGCAGTAGTTTTCACGCTGCCAGAAATTCTACTAGGGGAACCAGTCTCTCAAGACAGGCCTCTGGATTTGCTTAAACAATCATTTCGGTGCCCTGAAGCGGCGAACCGACAGGGAACAACCGAACTGACCGCTCTACGACCCTCCTCGGAGGATCGTATGGGTACGCTGACACCTCGGTGTCCTGAACGGCGAACCGGCAGGAAACAACCGAACTGGCAGCGCTGCGACCCTCCTCAGAGAGTCGCACCCCAGAGGTTGCCGAGGAGAAACGATTTCTCAAAATTGTCCCTGCCCCGGAGGAGCCCTCAGAAGCCTGATAGCCTCATTTTCTTGTCTAGGCTTTATTAGAGATGATGACAGTCCTCAGATCTGCCTATCTCTTAACTAGCTTAGTTCCTACGACCCTCCTCGGAGGACCGTTGGATAAAGCAGGCACCTCGGCGCCCTGAAACGGCGAACCGCCAGGGAAACCAAATTGACTGCTCTTTTTTTAAGGCTCGTTTGGGGACACTGAGACCTTGGTGCCCTGAAACGGCGAACCGGCAGTGAAACCGAACCGTCAGTGCTGCGACCCTCCTCAGAGAGTCGCATCCCAAAGGGCACTGAGGAGAAACGATTTCTCAAAACAGTCCCTACCCCAGAGGGGACCACCCTTAGAAGCCTGACCGCCTCAGCGTCAGGGATTCTCCTTTGTCCAAGCTTTTTTAGAGATAAAACAGTCCTCAGATCTTGCATATCTCTAACTGGCTATAGACTGTTCTGTTTGCACCTTGTGCTGCGAGGAGCTTAATAGGCCGAGACTGCTCTCGTCCAGCAGTCTCAGGAACATTGGTGAGGAAGAAACCTCTGGAACACCGCTGAATGGATTATTTCATAGTTTTCTTGAAAGCGGAGCGTCCAGAAGAACAGACATATTTTTTTTTTTCCCATTATCTTTATATCGGAAAAACATATATGCATATAATTCTGTGGCCACCAGCGGGAACAACCGAACTGGCAGCGCTGCGACCCTCCTCAGAGAGTCGCTCCTCACACACATTCCATACCCACCAGGGCTGCCTAATAAAAATGTATTCATTATTTATGATGGCTGGTGGGTAACGTCGGGGTTAAAAACGATGACATGGACTCGGGAGAGAGAAAGCTTGCAAGCGTCTCTTAACCCGAGGCACTGAAATACCCAAACATTGCTATAATATGGGGATTAAACACATAAAATATAAACCCCGACGAGGAGGCTGAGAAACAGAGTTTTCTAGTTTTTAATTTAAGGTAAATTTAATCTAAAAACTCTTATTTATTTTTCAATCTCATAATGTTCAGCTAGCCAGTAAAATTTTAACTGGCAAAAGCATATAAATAAAACCTCCTTTTTAAAGCTCCTCTTTATTCAGCAGATATGAGCGGACTTATTTATTCATTCATTTAAAAGTCAAACATATGCCTTTCTCTTAACATTTTTATTTGTTTGTACTGTTTCTTTTTAAAACAAAACACTAACGATACCAATTCCTCGGAACTGGAAATCGCAGTCCAGATCTGGCATACGATAGAGCTGAGCTCGTCCCAACCCGCGCTGTCAGATCCGTTTGCGAACCCCGAAATGCGAGTCGTCTCCGTGCCTCGGCAACAGAGAGACCCGCGCGGGGACCGCGAACCGAACCGTCCTCCTCGGAGAACGCCCGGCGGGAGCGGAGCGTCCTCGCGGACAGCTTCTCGCAATGCCCACAGTCAGCTCCCTCGAGAACTGACCGCTGGCATGCTCCACTCCCAAACAAATAGCTGATGTGTGTCCCCACCTGTGATGTAACGAGGGCAGGGAACCACACACCGTCTATAATCTTGCTTGCCATAAATATAGATAGTGATATATATTTCTTTTCTTGGCTTTGACAAACAACAATAAATAGACAAGGACAGAGTACAGAGATCGCATACTAAAGACTACAGAAGCTGTCGCGGTCTGATCTCAAGGGTGCTTTATAGTTTCCTGGTCGATGACGTCACCTGACGTCCTACTCTCTCATTGGACTGATTGTACAGACGCTTCACGACGCAATCACGCAGAGCGTTCCCATCGCGTTTAACAACGCAGCTCGAAGTTCCCTTGAAACGGAACCTCTTTCAACTCACTGCAAGGTGTCAGAATTAAGAATAGAAGTGTAATTTGGATGACTTTTGACATTCTGGATCTTATTAGACAACGTGATAAATGGTTCAGAAAGTTTAAGAGGTCAATTTTGTCTTGTGATTATGATAAATACATATATTGTCGGAATCAGGCTAGTTACAAGGTGCAGAAAACTGTCTGAATTTTATGCTGATGCTATTACAGCGATCAGCCTAAAAAAGCTATGGAAAGTTCTGACTGATATGGGCGGTAAAGGAAAATCAAAATAAAAGTCTGGTAATAATGTATTAGTCATTGAGGATAAGATGATCGTTGACAAATAGCAGTTGCTGCCAGTCTGGGGTGCGTTTCCCGAAAGCATCGTTAGCCAACTATGGTCGCAAGTTCCGTCGTTATCAGCATAGTTCAAAGAGTCGGTGTTTCCCGAAACCATCGTTCCAACGAACATTTGCAAACAGCATCGCAGAGTTATGTGGTTTGAACGACAGCTCTCGACCTGTGGTTAGAGGCATCGTCTCTATATCGCATCCCATTTGGAGGTAATAAATCCTTATCTTGAGCGAAATAAGCAAGCTGACATTCAGTACAACCGAGTCTTTTATTCAGCATACATACAAATGTCATTTACGTCTTTGTCAAAAGATTTGAAGTAACGTGTTTGATGAGTGCGCATGTGCGAACGTGCTCTACTATGTAAGAACGAGCCAAATATTGAGTCTGCTAATAAAGCAAAACAACTGAGAACAATTAGAAATAGTCCTCAGATGACATGTCTCTAATTTATATAAAACAAATCTAGCGTTAATTGGATCTAATACAGTCATTAAAAGTAGTTATTACTCCACCACGTGCGAAACCAACGTGTTTGAACGATATTTTGCGACAGTTTGTTTCGGGAAACAGTCGTGACTAGCTAGTTGATTTTTCCAACGATGCATCGTACTATGGTAGTGAAACAGTGAACTACGTCGTTGTACGGGAAACGCACCCCTGGTTGATAAGTTGCGTGCGTCAGGTAGATATGGCCCACCGTTTGTGAACTCCTTTTATAAAAACAAACGTGTCACTCCTGATGCTTTTGAGATTGGCCCTGTCTCAGAGGAGAGGGTGAGAGTGTGTCTATCTGCATTGCCAATTAACAAAGCCACTGGACAGGACTTTATTCTGGCCAGATTTCTGAGCGATAGTGCCAACGTAATTTCTAGGGTACTCACCCACATAATACATTTGTCAGGGTATCTTTTCAAGCGACATGAAAAGGGCCTGGGTAGTTCCCCTTTTTAAGAAAAATAGCAGATCAGATAATTATAGATCAGTAATTATAGGCCTGAATCAATTCTGACTGCCAGGTGGAAGGTGGAAGAGTACCTTGTCAGACAAAATCTACTCTATGTACTTTTCTACTGAAACCTGTCTTATTCATTTATTTGATTATATTTGACAAAGCTTTGATGAAGGACAGTGTGTGGACATGATTCTTCTTAATTTTGCCTTTGATACTGTAAACCATGCAATACTACTATCAAAGTTACAAATTAGTGGCTCCAGAAACACTGCTGTGAAATTGTTCACCTCTTGGAAGAACTCAAGTTTGTGATGTTGAGGGGCCCATATCAGATCCTCAGGATAGTACGTGTGGGGTGCCCCAAGGTTCAATCTGTGGCCCCCTTTTATTTTTAGTTTATACCAACGACATGCCAGCTGCGGTGAAATGTAAGCTGCTTTTATATGCTGATGCATTACTGATCTCTGGGGTGAAATCACTGAGATTGAGAAGACTCTAGGTAATTAATTAAATAGACAACAGGCTTTCAATACATCTGGGAAAAACTGAGTCCATTTTATTTGGAACAAAACGGAAGTAAATGTACTTAAGGTCACATGTAATGGCACTGAAAAAGTGTCTCAGAAAAGTGGGGTTAACATTAGAGTAGTCATTAACCTGTAAATCTATTGCTGACAAAATATTATCCAAGTCTGCTGGTAAACTGAAATTCCTATATCGCAGAACAAGGAATTTGGATTTTTTTTATCAAGAAATTACTGGTTGTATCACTGATTCAATGTCATTTCAATTATGCATGTTTTGCTTGGCACTGTGGATTATCAGTTCAACTTAAAAAAGGTTGGACTGCTGCCAGTACATGTTAGAGTGGAGCACTTCAAGTTGAATCATATGTATAAAGTCATAAATGGCTCTGCTCCCAAATATTTACACTCCCATATAAAAATGGGTCATAAACAGCATAATCACAATACTAGGGCCAGTGTCCTAGTCTTCTTGTAAAGTGCCCAGAGTCAACAATGCAGCTAGAAGTTCTTTTTTCTATTCAAGTATAACAGTCTGGAATGATCTGCCGCTTTCCCTCAAAATTGTAAATACCAGAGGGGATTTGAGACATCAGGTTAAGGCATTTTTATGGAATAGAGAAGCAGATCTTTTTTTGTAATTAGAGTTGACTGATTATTTTATGAGATTTATGATTCTTTGATTTTAGAATGCTTTTGAACAAAAAAATAAATAAAAGTTTTTGTCTTTGTCATGCAATAGGTCTTTGTTATGTGTTAAATGTTCTAACACCAAGGGCCATGTTGGAAATAAGTGATCACACTTTAACATGCTATCCTTTGGAATGTGTTGTCTGTCCCTTTCGATTCGGTTCATTTTGACATTGCATTTGATAATGCTTATGGGCAAATCCCTTCCTTGAATCACGCCATTAACACTGGCCAATGGCGTTCAAACATGCAAAATATTAGGGGGCTTCCCCCACCATATAAGGCAGCGCTTGAACGTAATTCATTCAGAATATTTTCCTTCAGCCAACCTTCTGCATGATATCTATTCACAAGCAAGACTTACTCATCATGATCTACACGCTGCAGTGGACAACGCCTTCTAATCCCCTGCTGTTTTCCGGTGACCCTTCGGATAAGAAAGACCTCCCACAATTTCCTCTCCTGCACAGAGCCAATTGGACCTTCTGATGGCCATGAGACGTGTGTATTCTGCCTGGGTCACGCCCCCACTGTGGAGATATGTGCCTCCAGACTCTCAGGCTCCATGTGGCCATCTCCATGTTTCGAGACGAGGAGAAAGGTGCCCCGGCTCAATGCCCACGTGTCTCACAACCCCCGCTGCAGGCTTCCTTCCAGAAAAGCAATCAAAGGCTATCAGCCAAATCCTGACAAAGCACCCCCTCCTACGCACTCCTGCTCCTCTTTAGCACATCATATGGCGAGACCACACATATCTTCTGCTGCTGGCGAGAGCATGAACTGGCTGTGAGATTAAAACAGCAGTGGCCGAGTCATTGTCATGGCTTGAAGGGTCAGAGGCCCCGTCATGACAGGATCGTGGCACATAAACTGCATAGAGCTCCGTGACACCCTCCACTGTCACGTTCTCATCAGGACAGATAACACAACAGTGGTAGTCTTTATAAATCACCAAGGTGGTGTGAGCTTGTGGCTAGCGAAAGACCCTCTTCTTTCGGCAGATCGGCACCAAACCATTGGGGCAGTACATGTTCCTGGACATCTCAATTGTGGTGCAGACTTGGTATCGAGGAGTGGGGTGATCCACGGAGAGTGTAGATTACACCCTTTGACTGTCAATATGATTTGGAGTGTATTCGGTAGGGTTGAGGAGGATCTCTTCACTTACACAGAGAACACTCACTGCTCGCTGTTTTATTCACTGACACAATATCCCCTGTGGGTTGAGGCACTCGCACACATCTATTCGAAAGTGCAAGTATGGCTTTCTAGTTAAACTTCTGCCTTGCTTTGCAAAATCTGTGAGAAGAGTGAATTGGTCCTGTTAGTGGTACCGAAATGGCCCAACCAGCCGTGGTTATTGTGGGAATGGCACATATAGGCAAATTGAATTGCATATATGTGCATTTACAGGCCATACAGGTCTCCTGTATTGCTTCTTTATATCCACATATAAGCCCTATATGTGCATACAAGAGTCTCCTATAGCTCATGGCAGGTCATTTTGTAGCTCATATCTCACTTTGGCAACTGTCATACATGCCTAGCTCATATTTTCTATTATCAAGGCAATAACTAAGACTACAAAAATATAAATTATGCATAAACTTATGTGTGCGAACAGGTGAAATTGGTAGTTGAACATGTAGTTGGTATCACAACTATGGCAATTTAGTGAGAGGAGATGGAAAGCTATGATGTATGATTAGCCTACAAGGTCAATTCTTTCTTGTATGAATTGCAGATTATGATGAGGAGGTGGAGAAACTCCTGTAAAACCTCATTCATAAATCCCTAGAATACGGAGGGGGAGTTGGACAGCCTGTACGGCATAACCTTGGTGGCCTGATGGTGTAATGAAAGGAGTCTTCCATTCTTCATCCCTCTGTATCCGGATGAAGTTGTAGATGCTACACAGGTCCAACTTGGTACACAAGCATGGGGCCCCCAGCTATTCAGGAGTGGTAAGGGTCCAGGGGAAGCGGATAGCAGTAATTGACAATCTGAGGTTTGAGGGCACAGTTGTCCATACAGGGCCGCAAGACTCTGTCCTTTTTGACCACGAAGAAGCTAGAAGTGGCAAGGGAGAGAGAGGGACAGATGAAGTCCTGACGGATAGCTTCCCCAAAGTACTCCCCGATGGCCTGCTGCTCTGGGAACAATAGAGGATAGATTTTACCCTTAGTTAAGTTGGCCCCAGGAAGCAATTCGATGGCACAGTCCCATAACTGATGAGGTGGTTTGAGGAAGTTTGGTTGCAGCTTGCTTACTGAACACAGCCTAGATTTCCCTATATTCTATGGGAATCTCTGGTTGGGATTCTCGTGTGGGACTCTCGATGGTCATGGAGAAAACTGCTTTGGCAGTTGCAGTTGGTTGAGAAAGTTGGAGGCAGTTCTTGAAGCGATGTGGACTCCAAGTTAAGATCTCGCCTGTCGACCAGTTGATTTGAGGTGAGTGGATCAGCATCCATGGATGATGAATGTCAGCTGTTGAGCCCTACATCACTAGAAATGAAATCTGTTCTTGATGTAATATGTCAACTTTTAGAGTGAGAGTGGGTGTGTATTGGGTTATCACTCTTCGTCCCAGAGGCTTTCCCTGGATTGTGTGGATATTCAAATCCTTTTGGCAGGGGATTTCCTTGATGTGGAGACATTGGAAGAGTTCTCTCTGGATGAAATTTGCTTTCTGAGCCTGAGTCAATGAGGCCCTGCGCTGTAGTCTAACATCAAGTGGTATTCACTTATACTGTAGTTTTTGAAGGAGAGTAAATTATTGGTGGTAGTTGAATGGTACTCACCGCGGGACAAGCAGGACAAATGGGAGAATTTGAGATTAGATGACCTTCAGCTCCACAGTATAAAAAGAGATTGTTATTGATGCGTCATTGGCGTTCAGATTGGAACAGATGGTAAGAATCAATTTGCATAGGTTCCAGTGCTGGAGGCAATGATGAGTGATTGGAATAAATCACTTTTGAGCTTGGATTAAATTTTATAGCCCCATGGCATCACCATAGATGGCCAGTTACAGCTGAAGAGAGGGATTGAGACCTTGACAGAATGCTGTACTGAGAGCAGCTTCATTCCACCCATTGGCCATAGTGGGCCTACAAAAATGGAGAGTGAATCCTGCCACAGAACAAGTTCCCTCCTCTCAAACTTGCTCTGCTGGTTTTTCCAGCAGCGCCCCCCCCCAAGCTTTACTAGCAGGATGATTCGCCCTACTATGAGTTTGTTTACCACCAAAACAACTTTGAAGCTGTTATATTAAAGGGATAATTCACTTTGAAATTAATTTTTGATATGTTTTAGCTTACCTCAAGATGTAGGTGTCTTTGTTTCCACAGTATTTTCAATTTTGAAAATTTTCGGTCAAACCGTTCTTATCTGTCAGTCACACTGAAAAAAGTGTCTCATTAGATCAAAGTAAAAAAATTGCGTCAACTGGTTACATCTAATTGATTTACTTTCTATCAACTTAAAATTTTTACTTTGAAGAGAATTAACCATCCATTACTTAGCTAAAGTAAAAATTAATCTTTGAATCAAATAAAGTTTTTAAGTTGAATGAAATATCAAATTATACTTTGTCTTAATGTTTTCTTAAGTTGTATTGACTTAATTATTGTACTTTACATATCTAACCAAATATCCAAAAAAATACAATTTAAAATATTAATGTATTATAAAGAAATTTATTTACTTTCAGAATGTGTAATTTTATCATTTAAGAAAAATGACTTCAAGCATCAAACTTTTGACAATTTATTTTGTCATAACTTTTTCTTTTACGTGTACAGTATCCTCATACACAATGTCTAACAATGTAAACATCAAACTTCAGCAGAAAATTGTAGCTGGGTCAAAGGAAACAAATTTACCCCTGCAGCTTTGAAGAGAGGTTCTGCACCCTTCGGCTCATCTGCTTACTCTCTATGTCCATGATTATTATCTGAAAGGCCTCAAAAGTATATTTGAGTCCTTCAGGATATTTTAGGTTCAGTGCATAAACGAGTCCAAACATCATGGCACAGGCACAGGCAACAGTGGGCAACTCCTTCAGTACTTCAATGGCAATGGAAATGTCCAGCACACGACTAAGAGCATCACTTTCACGGATCACAAAAAATGCCATAGTGGTCTTTTCAAATTCTCTCTCCGCTTCCTCCCTCTGGTCATCCTAAAAACATACAAAAACAGAGAGCAATTGAGGGACTGTGGAAGAAGAAAAAACCCCCCAGCCCCAAAATTTAGTTAGCTGTACTACTAAGGTCAATGTAGAGCCCAAACATCTGTTGTTAACTTTAATTAAAATATCTTCAATAAAATTTGTAGAGTTTATTACAAGAGTAGAGTAAGTGATGACAATTTTCATTTTTGGGTGACGATGTACTTTTACACTCTCTTTAGCTTTGAAAATGCTTTTAAACACTTTCAAAGGCTCCCAGTTGCTGACCATTGTAGACAATCACAGACATATTTGTTGAGTGCAGTACCACAATGGCCAATCAGAGGCATTTATCAATCCACTCAACAGTGTTCAAAATGCATTTTGGGGTGAACCAACCCCTATTAAAGGAGTAATTCAAGGGATGGGCAACGATTTATCGCGATTAATCGTTAGCAAAATAAAAGTTTGTGTTTACATAATATATGTGTGTGTAGTGTGTATAATTAATTTGTATATATAAATACCCACACATGCATGTATATATTTAAGAAAAATGTGTTATTAACATGTCAAATATTTATATTTATATATAATATTAATTATGTATAAATATATATAAAGTATATACATGCAAATATTTCTTAAATATATACATGCATGTGTGTGTGTGTGTGTGTGTGTATTTATATATACAAATTAATTATACACACTACATACACATATATTATGTAAACACAAACTTTTATTTTGCTAACAATTAATCGCGATTAATCATTGCCCATCCCTAAGTAATTCAAAATAAAAATTCTGTCATCGTTTAAATTTCTCTTGTCATTTCAAACCAGTATGAATTACTGTACTCTGCAGAATTTTGAACAGCGTTGGTGACAGAACAGCACAGCCCCCATTCACTGTTATTGTATGGACACAAAACCAATGCAAGTGAATGGGGGGCTCTTAAAGGATTAGTCCACTTAAAAAAAACCTTTTGCTGATAATTTACTCACCCCCATGTCATCCAAGATGTCCATGTCTTTCTTTCTTCAGTCGAAAAGAAATTAAGGTTTTTGATGAAAACATTACAGGATTTTCTCCATATAATGGACTTCATTGGGAACCAAACGGTTCAAGGTCCAAATGACAGTTTCAGTGCAAACTACAAACTGTTCAAAGGGCTTTAAATGATTCCAGACGATGCGATCAAGCGAAACGATCGCTCTTTTAATAAATAAATAACAAAGTTTAAGTTTCAGTGCAAACTGTTCAAAGGGCTTTAAACGACACCAGATGATGAATAAGGGTCTTATCTAGCAAAACAATCGGGCATTTAAAAAATAATAAGTTTTATAAGCACAAATGCTCGCCTTGCTCTGTTCTGTGATGCACGTTCGTTTCAACATAATTGTGTATTACGTGACGTCACGAACGCGTATCACAGAACAGAAAATTGAAACTCATTTGGACCTTGAACCATTTGGGGTTTATTGAAGTCCATTATATGGAGAAAAATCCTGGAATGTTTTCATCAAAAACCTTAATTTCTTTTCGACTGAAGAAAGAAAGACACGGACATCTTGGATGACATGGGGGTGAGGAAATTATCAGCAAAACTTTTTTTTAAAGTGAACTACTCCTTCTTCAAAATACATTCTTTTGTATTCTGTGGTAGAAAGTCACACAGGCCGATGTGTAAATGATAACAATTACTTTTGAGCGATATGTCACTACCAATCTTACTAAATTAAATTAAACTAAATTAAATTGCGCGAGAACTGAAATGAAGTAGTTGAAGGAGATCGCAATTCTCGCGCATGCGTCGTGGAAATCTAAGGAAGTCTCGTTTCAGGCCAACAAGGAAGAAAAGAAATAGTCGAATAAAGTCGTTATTTTTGTTTGTTTTTTCGCACACAAAGTATTCTCGTCGCTTGATAAACTTATAGTTGAGCCACCGTAGTCACCTGGGATATTTAAACATTTTCTTCTTTGACTTTCTGGGCCGTCAAGAGCCAGTCCCTTAGGAAGCCAATGTGGTAGTGAGACAGCTCTCAAATTTGATCAAAAATATGTTCATTTGTGTTGCGAAGGTCTTACGGGGTTGGTACAGCATGGGGGTGAGTAATTAATGACTTAATTTTCATTTTTGGGTGAACGAACCCTTTAAGGCAAACATGGTTGGACAAAATTTCAGCAATTTGTCTACATTACCTGGTATTCTTTGATCAGACAGCTTGCATCTTCACCAAGGTACATGATCAGGCACTTCAGCAGGCACTCTCTTCTGACGTCTATGTCCGGACTCTACAAAATGTATTGTTTTTATTAGACCAAAACACTACTAAATTGATTGCCACAAGCAATTTTGTTCTCATGCAACCAATATCTGATCCATAACTTTTATAGTATCCTTAGTTTTTTCACGAAGGAGTCCACCTTCGCTCCTGATCACCTGGAGAAGCTGAGAGCTCTGTCTGTCCAAAGAGGCCATAAATCTTGATTGCAAAGGTAAGGTCGTGATAAGAAAAAATTCGGCATTAATCTACAAGAAAGAGAAACAGAAAAAAGTGATTTTACTTTCAGAATTAGTTGTAAAAATACATAGACACACAAAGCATTAAACAACAAAAGTTATAATTAGGGCATCCAAGACATTTTCAAAAATACTACATACCAAAATTCAATTATAAAAACTATGGTAAATTCAGGATTAGTCACATTTAAAAAAATTTCATTACAAATAAATGCTTTTACCTCCTCTTGTTGAAACAGAGCTGGCCATCCAATGCACTAATGGTTCTGATGTGATATTTCTGTGAAACTATTCGCTGCTGAAATAGAACAAAACCTGTCAATCACTGTATGATTAACTTAATGAATCTATGATGTAGGCTAATTACATCGCACGTACATCTCTGGTTTGCGTGCAGATTTCAGTGAGAGAGCGCGCGCGTGCGCGCGCGCGCTCTGAACTAATCTTACGCGATGACTAATCTGAACAACTTTTGATTATTAGAAATTGTATTCATAAACTCAAAAGAATCGCGTGTGTTTGTTCTAATGCGCAACGCGATTATCGTATAAGAGATGCCTTTTGAGAAGACTCAACCCACCAAAATGATAGAGGGAGTAACATTACTTTGTTACACACCACAGCTGAAACCCACACGCGAATGGCGGGTGTTAATGTCAAGCCCTGATATATTATGTTTATAACACGCCCAAACATATGTTTACAATTACTTACCAATTTTCTTGCTTCCCGTTTTCCCACGCTGAGTTCTTCCATGCGGTTTAACAAGATGGCGGAAAGCTGAACGTCTCACGCACGACCACGGCACGGATGACGTCAGAAGTCACGTGACAACGGAAACCAATATTTTTACTTTAATTTAAAGAAATCCATTTACTTTACACTAACAATACTTACTTTTAATTTAAATCAACGAAACATTTTACATTAAACTGATGGCTAGATAGAAAATTAATTGTTTTGTGTTGCATCAAGTATAAAAATTTCTTTAGAGTAATGACATGCCTTGTTCACTTTTTTCAGTGCATATAAATGGAGGTTTAGGGGGTCCTCCCTCGGTTCGATATTCGATATATCTAAATATACTAAACATATTTAGATATATCGTAATCGTCTTCCATTGCGATTCCCTGTATATCTAAATATGTTTAGATCTTCACAGTGAAAGGTAAAACTTCCGAAATCTCTGTGTAAACAATGAGTGACGTACACGCGCAAGCAATCACTTGACCGAAGCGCCGGAGACTGAAGCACCCGTGCCAGATCAGTTGGACATGGCTGTGGTTACAAGAGGTAAAAACGATATAAATACTATCAGTTTTCTCACACAAACCGCTCGTTTCGTGTCTTAGGCCATCAATGTGTACTTACATTTACGAGTCATGAAGTCATGTTTAATCTGGACTTCTCTGTGCATGCTCTTTGAGGTGGTGACCATAGACCTGCATTATATGACTGACAGACAAGAACGGTTTGACCGAAAAATATCAAAATTGAAAATACTTTGGAAACAAAGACACCTACATCTTGGATGCCCTTGATAAAACATATCAAAAATTAATTTCAAAGTGAACTATCCCTTTAAGGTACAAATCTTGCATAGTGTGCCTTTAACCCAATCATTTTGCCATCATTTGCTATATCCAGCAAAGTAAACAATCAGACTGAAGGGTGATTATCACACAACTGTATTAAAGGTAAATTTTGGGCTTTACAAAAAAGGACTCTTGGAAACTCCAAACGGACACCAAATAACCAAAAGCTTTAGTCCATATAATTCATAATGTAGATGTATGCACAAAGCACCCATAAACAGAACAAAACTTTTCAGAAATCAGTCTACAGTGTTTGTACAGTGCAACGACAAACCATGATTAACTTGTGGTCACCATGGTTTAATATTAACCATGTTTTTTTGTTTTACTATCTAAACGCTATAGCTTTTCCAGCTGAGAAACGTAGGGACGTTTTGAGGTTTAATGCATGAGGGCTCTCGCTCTTCAGAAGCAACGTGACAGAGCTCGTATTTGCGTTAAATTATTTTAAATTAATCGCATGCATAAACGCATTAACGCTGACAGCCCTAATTTAGACTGATGGAATATCTTGGTTTGTATTAAAGTGAAATTATTTCATGAATAAAACCAAACCACTCATAAAGATGCATCTCTGTTTCTATTTTATATTTATCAAACATGTTCCTTTGCATCCCACTGAGCTCTTATCTATTTGCGTGCAGCATTTATTAAGAAAAAAATATCCCTGCTAGCAAAGGAAATATGTCAGCAGTTTTGGACTCCTTCTGTCTCAGTATCAGGTCTCTGCAGAACAGACACACTCAGAAAGTCAAGCAGATAGACGGAGTTAAGCTTCTCCACCAAGACAAACATATTCACTGCTCAAAGATGCTCACATTTAAAGCTGATTACGATTGCTATCTGCAAGAAGAGCTTTACAGATCAACTATTAGGACGGAGCCATCAGAGTCATTGGCAAAATGAAATAAAAGATGATTTTGGTGAAGCACAGTGTTGTCCTGCTCCTCTTTTGTCGTACAAGTGAACCTGTGGAGAAACCATTTCTACCTGATCTAACACTAAAACATGTCTTTGTTTGTACGAATAATGATTCAGATTGAATAATATGTTAAAGTTAATTTAGATTAAGCCAATTTTAGGGAATTTTACAGATTACAGTGTAGCTTTTTAATTTTATTTGTGCAAAATGTCTGTTGTTTGTGTGCATGTGCGTATACTTGCGCTTTTATTAAGAAGATTATTTATCAAGAATGCAATGAAAGGAGTATTAAAATGTTTTGAATTATGAATATGTATCTCTAGGGTTTTGCCATTGTTTCTTTTCTTTCACATTAAGGCTCTCTGTCCTTTGAGGACAAAAACTATAATTACAGAAATCCCACAATAACATTTGCATTTTAACTCTGTATATCTTCGTGGCACAACTGTAATTATGTATTTTTAATCTTAAATAAATAATCAATTTTCAAAGTTGATGCATTTGAGATTGTGCCC
This sequence comes from Pimephales promelas, assembly GCF_988280905.1. Lineage (NCBI taxonomy): Eukaryota > Metazoa > Chordata > Actinopteri > Cypriniformes > Leuciscidae > Pimephales > Pimephales promelas. Next base: position 2,089,730 of record NC_142793.1, on the reverse strand, counting down.
ATAATAGAGTTTCTCAACTTTAGACACTTTTATGTCCCAGTGATTGATTTTTATTACGGTATTTTTTTTTTCATTTTTTAATGCATTTATGTGTAAATTATATTGTTTTAGTATAAAGTAAAACATACCCAGATGTAAAATTCTTATAATGTAAAAATCCAACACAAAAAAATATATAACTAATCACACTAATGACAAACAATGAAATAAACAAACCATTTCAATATTTATTGTGCTAAAATCATTGTATGAATCAGAATCAGAATGAGATTTATTAAAGAATTTGTCTTGGTGACAGAAGAAGCTTCCAGAAATTGAAACAAAATAAAGATTGATAAGTGAATATATGTACATTAAATTAAATTAATTTAATTTAAATAACATTCACTACTCTTGTGGTGTCATTGCACAATAAAAATATGTTTTCGTGATTTGTAATCACAACATTTGTTTCTTTTGTCAAATCAACTTAAATAATTTATGTAAGTTGAGAGAACATAATATTTTGAGTTTCTGGTGATTAAATCATTCTCCTTCATTGTATTAACTCAATTTTTCAATTTCAATGAACTTAAAATTTTAAGGCAATCGGGTTACTTAATTTAAGTTAAACCAACAATATTTTTTACACTGTATATTTGCATAAATTTGCCAATTTTGCATAACTTTTGACTGTTAAGGTCCCTCACAAACAACAATTTTGTCCCTAATAAAGTTTTGTCAAAACGTAGTGTATTTGTTTAGCAAGAAGTTTAAGTGAAGACCATGTTTGAGATGAAATACGAAACATGCGATGAAGAAAACTATAGAAAAACCCAACGTTACAAGAAAAGCCAAATTATCAAAACTAATCTACAAAACAAGGCGCATGCAGATATTTTGAATGCTTAATGAACACCCCACGCACAATCCTTCATCACAGGATCTCAATTCTTAATCTTATCGTTGTTGTGAAAATATGACAATAACATTCATTAAAGTTAAGCACATTCTGCATAAACGCCTGATAGTCCCGAATAGTAGCGCTAATAGAGTGTTAGAGGTCGTGTAGAGGAGAGATCAGCCATCAGCCAATCACGGGCCGCTCCAGCAGGTGGAAGCCGCTAATCTCACGATTGTGAGGGATTAGGATATAACAATATTGTCTGTTTGATGAGGGATTATAAACGGTAAATCCAGTTCTTCATATGGGATTCCTCGTGCGAGATAGCACTGACATTTTTATTGACAAGTAAAAGTTTCTTCACCAAACCTCCATCATGAACACACACACGCCCACACACACGATTTCTATGTTTGAACAATTAATACACTTTCTTCAATGTAAGAGAACATTTCTTGACAGAAAAATTACAGAACACGTGAAACTGAAATGTGGATTTGGTTTTTGATGAAGACTGTATAATGTATAATAATTGCTAAATATGATACTATATGTATATATACACAATATATAGCGTGTGTGTGTGTGAGGGAGAGCAGTGAATGAGAGTAAAGATCTACATTTTAAATCTAAATGAAGATTTGATTAAAAAAAAAGTATATTTTTAGTATATATAACCATGAATAATCGCACTATCAGTCATTGATTTAGCCTGGAAATGCATGTAAAACTGTGTTAAATCGTATACCAAGTCACAAGTCAACCCGTTTAATCCAATACCAGTATAATTTTCCCAAATAAAAGTGAACCTCAGAGGTGCTCATGGGTAATTTTGAGCACATAGCATAAGCTCCACGCTGAGCCACGCAAAAGGCGCAGTAAAACACAAAGCTAATGTAATTATGGGACTTTTCCAGCGCAGACGGAGGAGAGAGAGTGTGTGTGTCAAAGTAATGAATGAAAGCCAACGTTAAATCAGCCAGAGATATTCCACAGTCTGCCAACTCCTCTCCTGCGAGCCAGCGCGTGTTGACACTTTTTCCTCTGCGCCATTTAGAGCGAGTTGGCATCATTAATTGATGGTATTGCCAGTAAATTGGCAACAATGAAAAGACAAATTATGAGCAGGCAGCGCGGTATAGAAAGAGGATTTACAGTATTTGAATAATTTAGGTGCCCGTGGTTAATTTGACAGGATTGTTATTCTCCGAGAAGGCCCCGCTGCTTGAAGAATGAAGCGTGCGGGGAAAAGGGCCGGGCTGCTCCGGTAATCAGCCGCTCTGCCAATCAATAAAGAAGTGCACGCTGCAAATTAAACAGTAAATTTGGTTAGGGGGTGGTAAATATTTAGAGAGAGAGAGAAAGAAAGAGTGTCAACGAATAAATCAAGAATGCTTGAGGAAATTGAATGAGAAAGTCGGTGTGTTGTTTGTTGAGGGCTTTCATGGAGGAGCCTAAGTAATAATGTCACAGCATTATTTAAGAGTACTGGAGCCCTAATGTCAAAACAATCGTTGGCTTGTCCACCTTGACGGCGCGGAGTAAATTAGCGGCGGATTGCCGTGCTATCGTGAATGGGTTGTTGAAGACGAGGGTTTATTCCAATTACGAGTTGTGGCCTATTTATGAAATGAATTCATATGCACATCTAATGAACTTGGCGGATGGCGACGGTAAACAGCGTTGCCATACCTTTTCGGTCCCACCTCATGAGAATATAATCTATCGTATGAAAACGTACAATAGAAAACACCATGAAGTTCCACCCCTAAACCTACACTGTGAAAATGAATGCGCTAGAAAAAATTGTGGCAACAGATTACATGCAATATTATTAATTCAGAATTGAGTAATAATTAATCAAATGAATTCTTTAAAAGTTAAACATTTAAAATGAGTAAAACATACAACCCCCCCCCCCCAAAAAAAACAAAAAACAAACATCAATCTAAGTCACCATTATGGATAGTTTGGCAGATAGCGAACGCCTTTGTTTGTGCTTTGATGCTGGTAACGTTACTGACCTCGCTCCAAAAGTATGCTGTGCTGCGTCTCGCCATGTTTACTTCCGGTATACTGCACGCGGGTTTTTGTATGCACCGAGAAGTGTCTCTACTCAAAAGACCAAGATTCCTTGCAAATATAACATGCGCAGAACACAAATCACTATGGGGATATGCCGATACGCGTTTACATGACGTACCCATAATATCCCGGTTTTTAAAATCCGGGATATGAGCATATTCGGGTTTTTGCCGGTGTTTACATAGCCGTTCCCCCGGGTTATTGCTAATATCCTGGTTTTGAATGGGTTATAGGCTGCACGTAAACGTAGTCAATGTTAGTGTCTCCAGTTCCCCTCTTTTGCATGTTGAGAACCCAGAACACCTGGAGGAAACCCAAACCAACTAGGAGAGAATTTGCAAACTCCATCGAGAAAGGCCTCCTGGCTCAGCCGTTACTCAAACCAGGGATCTTCTTGCTATCCGGTGTCCGGTGACCACCATAACATCACGATGCTCGGTTCAAACCTGCTAGTCCTGTACCCTTGACCAAGACACTTACGCTCCAGGGTATTGCAATTCACATTGGATCCAAGCATCTGTGAATGACTAATAACTCAATCTGAACACCCTAAAGCAGGGGTTCTCAACTCCAGTCCTCACGACCCACTGCTCTGCGTATTGTGTATGTCTCCCTTATTTAACACACCTGATTCAGATCCTCAGGTGTGTTAAATAAGAACCCCTGCCCTAATGCCTTGTTCACACTACATGATTTTAAAACGTCGGGCTGAACTGTGCGGTTCACACTACATGACTTGCTCTCAGTGAAATCATGAGTGTTCAAGTTGTTTAGCTGTTCACACCACACAACACAACGTGATTGATCCACAACAGGAGGTGACTCACTACACGAGTTGACAACGCACTACATAGAGATACAACCGCGATCGGATGATGAGAGCAAATCATTTGTGACTCAATAAGAGCTGTTTCAGTACTATGTTACGGTCTAAATCCTGAAAATAATCAAATAAATAACAAGTTGACAACAACTCTGTCACCCAACGATTCTATCTTGTCAACAAACCACGTTTTGTCACGAAAAAAACACGCAATAAATAAATAAATATTGCGCCAATACCCAGCGAAGAAAAGAACACACCACGTGAATATGGACGTCAGACAGAAACTAGTGCTGCACACTGTTTGCTCGACGATCTGCTCTGAGGGAAAAAATGCGAAAAAAGAGAGAAAAACTAAGATTTACTTGGTGTCCTCAACCCATGCGTTGCTATGATTGGCTGTACTCATGACATCACTGAGTTTGAGTCGCGCAACTGCTCTGGATATCTAGCAGGCTATTTTTCTGGGCTCGGCGAGGCGTCTGCGAGCGTCTTCGCTGTGTTGTTGGCTCTTTCATACTAACAGATTGGCAAGCGTTCATCGTCCGCTAATCTCCCGCGATTTGCACGCGATAACACCCTGACCTGTCGGCGACTCAACGATTTGCAAATCGGGCATAAATCGGGCTTAAAATCATGTAGTGTGAACTTGGCTTAAAGCGTCCATCCGCCCTTTTACCTGTTGGTTTTAATACCAACCCAGTCGCCTCAACACGTCAAAGTTTCTTTGTCCAAACACCAAAATTGTGCAATACACTAGTAGTTTTTCGGCGGCTCTCCAAACCCTTATCCACAACCTCAGCGTAGGCCGCATTTGAGGAAACAGGGTGCTGGATGTTTTTCCCTTGTCAGAGCAATTGACAGACAAGGTCTTCCAATCTGTCCCCTTTAGCACTACCTAGGGACCCTCAGTGAGAAGGACAAGGTGCGGGCCCTGGAAAATCGCACTTCTATCTTTGTTCACACTTTCCATTTCAAGGGCTATTTATCTAATAAAGTCCCTGACTCGGCCTCTGCTCTCCTCCACCTGCTGCTGCGCTTCGGCTTCTACCTGGCACCTTTAATTATTTCATGCCTAGGAGACAAGTTTTAACCAGAAGTGGCAGGGAAGGTTGTCCCTGACAGCTGGAGATTATTAAAGTTAAAAACGCAGGGCTGAGGTGTTGTAACAGGTCTTCAGCGATGGGAACACTCGCTGTCGCCCGGCAAAATAAGGGCCGGAGTTTAATTTATTGACTGGAAGGAAACATCAAGGAGCGTCTGGTAGCGAGTGTCTCTTGAACACACACACACACACACACACACGCTCGCTCGCGCTGGAAATGACACGGGGCCGGGGGACGTCTGCAGATGCACCTGGGGAGTGTGTGTGAGGAAGCAAACTTCACTTTATTTCTCTCAGACACGCTCTTCAGCACACACACACACACACGAACAGCCATGCAGAAAGGTGCTTCATTAGAGCCCTGTTTTTTGGTAGCGCTCAACCCCCTGGTGACACGGGCAACTGCTCGGTTTGACTCTGTCAGAAATAACAACAAAAGTGCTTGTAGCGTTTCCTGTAGATAAGCGCGTTGAAGGAGGATACTACACACAGATCATAAATTTTGAATTCATGTCCCATCTGTGCCTCTAGACTAGCTCACGCCATGAGACTAATGACAAACACACTCAGGCCTCAGTTACGGCTAAAATAAATAATAAAAGAAAGCACATTTAGCCGATATACAAGTGAGACACAATGCTTCAGCTAAATGTTGTGTGTATCACAGCCGAACATGTTTGCATCTTCGGCGTACAGCGTGAATGTCACACAACCTGTCGAGAACTTGCTTGGGATAGAAAAAAAGTGTTTATTTTGTAAGTATTTTCAAGGGATTTTCTAAAGGTAAAAATACACTGTAAAAAATATTGTTGGTTTAACTTAAAGTAAGTAACCTGGTTGCCTTCAAATTTTAAGTACATTGAACTGGAAAAAGTGAGTTAATCCAATGAAGATATTGATTTAACCATCAGAAACTCAAAATTATATGTTATCTGAACTAAAAAAAAAATATTTAAGTTGATTTGACAAAAGAAAAAAATGTTGTGATTACTAATTTTTTAACAGTGGGATTTTGGAGGGTAAATATACCTAATGATCCTTGGTTTTCTTAATGCAAAATGTGTTTGTTGTTTTTGATTTTGGGGTGAAACATGACCCGGACTGTTCTTGGTGAGATTTTCCCATGAGGTGAATATTAAACGTGTGTAAACTTGAACATGTGGCGTACAGTATCGCAGGCACGCGTTTGCCCAGAGGCCCGTGTGTCAGTGATTTACAAGCAGCGATTACCACATTACTGTCATTGCGAAACACGTCATTTCTGTAGTTCAGAGAAGATCAGATAAGTTCGCTTTCATTCCCGAAGCACCTAACCGCTCTTTTATTCAGTGACCCCTCCTCAAAAAGCCCACTTAATCCTCAATAAAACGTCTAAATGTCATTGCTTCAGTTAAATATCAAAGGAAGGTTCATCTGTAAAACTAACTGCTCAGTGTTTTTAATCAGCCCGAGTTTTGATCATTTTTCACAAGAGTAAACAGGTGTTATTATGTTAACGGAGGACATAATTTAAACACAAAGTTTCAAAATGTTAAAAAAGCCTATTTTTTTATCTCCTATATTTTTTATCACTTCTAAACTATCAAAAAAAATGTGCAGATTTGTTTTTGTTTTGCCGTTTGGTTTTCTAATGGGATGATATTCAGATATTTTAGATGTGGCCCAAGTGTATCAAATATTGACCATATTTATATTCTACAAAATTGTTATTGTGCCTCAGGGGGGTTCGTGCTTTTTTATTAGATGACCCCCTTGTGAGAAAAACCCTTTCTAAAATATAAAGATAATTATGTAATGCAGCCTGATGAAAATATGAAGCATGAAAACATAACGACAAGTTGTTTCTGAAACTACAAAATTGGCTTGCAATTGCCATTATTTTCCTCTACAGCCTAAATAAATTATTAAAATATTATCTGGAAATGTCTTCTATTATTTAGTTTTTATTTTATTTTATTTTTTAAGTTTATGCATCCTTTTCAACCAATACTGATTTAATGTTGGTTAACATTAACGTAATAATAGTCGGTTACACTTTATTTAAGGCACATTCCAGAAGTTAATTGTGTTGCAAAGCTGTTTCAAGTGGACTTTAAATGTCCAAATACTTGCAAGTGTATTTAACTGAATGTCTTCAATTAGAAGTATTCATTTATTTACAGTTTTCTTTCATTTTTTTACGTTAATGAATAATGCTGTACAAAAAGTCTTTATGTAAAATTAGCATCTTTAATTACATGTGCAGCAAAGGAATGGGCGTAGAGTTTCTCATTGAATAAAACATCCAGTGATTATGGCCGAGAGAGAGAGAGGGGGAGAGGGAGAGAGCTCTATGGCCGAGTGTAATTAGATTAAATATAATTTAGTGTTATGGAGCACTGTTCAATAGGTTTCTCACTGGCTTTAATGAGCTGTCATCAGTACAATACAAATCCGTTTTTCCCGGGCAAGCACAGAGTCACATCACTATATTTAATCCCCTGCAGTTAGGCTAATATTATCGCCCTATTCCCACAGCACTGATTTAGGTGTGTGTAGGGGTCGTTACACTGAAAAATAAAACACCCCCCCACCCATTCATTTCACCCCCACTACATAGACAACTAACCTAATCTGACTCGACTACACATTTAATATGGCAACTTTATGAGGGTATTTTATTCACAAACATGTATACAGAATGACTGCAATTCTTATTCATAAAATGCTACAGATGTGTGTAACGCAGAGAGCTCGCTGTGTACGTCCAGACTGTTTTGGATTTGTGAGTGTGAGAGGGAAGGGCTGAGACGCACACGGCCTTAAAGAATATCTCTTCTAACCCTCCACCGCTGAACGCTTTGACTGACGAGCGCTTGTGTCTAGTTTTAGACTGTATGGAATGAAGTCAGAAAAAGACATACCTGGATTGAATTCTCTACAATAGTTTATGCTTTTCACAAACTTCGTATTTTCCAAATAGCAATAGGAAACCGTGTTGAAGAGCCCATGGTTATAGTCCGTGTCGCTCATTTGGACCACAATTTACACTTTTCCAGACCTTCTGTTTTCATCTCAATATTTTCTAAGACATTATATGTAGTTAAAGACATTACGAAGTTACAAAGTCATAGGTAGTGTTGTGTGAAAGGGTAAAGGAATTCAATGCAACAAATGAGGCCATGCAAATTCATACAAATTTGCAAAAATCTAAAATATTTACAAATGTTTCTGAGATGGTGCTTCAAATCCCCAAAGCAAATCTTTGAGTTTTTTTTTTACACAAAAGTTGTTTTATTTAGTATGGAAGCTTGTTTCCACCACTGAATAAAAAATAAATAAATAAATATGTAAATTGTGACGTTTTATCTCAATTGTGAGCTATAAAGTCAGAATTGCATGATATAAAGTCAGAATGTGAGATGTAAAGACAGAATTGCGTGATATAAAGTCAGAATTGCGAGATATAAAGTCAGAATTGTGTGATATAAAGTCAGAATTGTGAGATATAAAGTCAGAATTGCGAGATATGAAGTCAGAATTGCGAGATATTAAGTCAGAATTGCGAGATATGAAGTCAGAATTGCGAGATATAAAGTCAGAATTGTGTGATATAAAGTCAGAATTGCGTGATATAAAGTCAGAATTGTGAGATATAAAGTCAGAATTGCGAGATATAAAGTCAGAATTGCGAGATATAAAGTCAGAATTGTGTGATATAAAGTCAGAATTGTGAGATATAAAGTCAGAATTGCGAGATATGAAGTCAGAATTGCGAGATATTAAGTCAGAATTGCGAGATATAAAGTCAGAATTGCGAGATATGAAGTCAGAATTGCGAGATATAAAGTCAGAATTGCGAGATATAAAGTCAGAATTGCGAGATATTAAGTCAGAATTGCGAGATATAAAGTCAGAATTGCGAGATATAAAGTCAGAATTGCGAGATATGAAGTCAGAATTGCGAGATATAAAGTCAGAATTGCGAGATATAAAGTCAGAATTGCGTGAATTATGACTTTATTGCGAGATATAAAGTCAGAATTGCGAGATCTAAAGTCAGAATTGTGTGATATAAAGTCAGAATTGCGAGATATAAAGTCAGAATGTGAGATGTAAAGACAGAATTGCGTGATATAAAGTCAGAATTGCGAGATATAAAGTCAGAATTGTGTGATATAAAGTCAGAATTGTGAGATATAAAGTCAGAATTGCGAGATATGAAGTCAGAATTGCGAGATATTAAGTCAGAATTGCGAGATATGAAGTCAGAATTGTGTGATATAAAGTCAGAATTGCGTGATATAAAGTCAGAATTGTGAGATATAAAGTCAGAATTGCGTGATATAAAGTCAGAATTGTGTGATATAAAGTCAGAATTGCGAGATATAAAGTCAGAATTGCGAGATATAAAGTCAGAATTGCGAGATATAAAGTCAGAATTGTGTGATATAAAGTCAGAATTGTGAGATATAAAGTCAGAATTGCGAGATATGAAGTCAGAATTGCGAGATATAAAGTCAGAATTGTGTGATATAAAGTCAGAATTGCGTGATATAAAGTCAGAATTGTGTGATATAAAGTCAGAATTGTGAGATATAAAGTCAGAATTGCGAGATATAAAGTCAGAATTGTGTGATATAAAGTCAGAATTGTGAGATATAAAGTCAGAATTGCGAGATATGAAGTCAGAATTGCGTGATATAAAGTCAGAATTGCGAGATATAAAGTCAGAATTGCGAGATATAAAGTCAGAATTGTGTGATATAAAGTCAGAATTGTGAGATATAAAGTCAGAATTGCGAGATATGAAGTCAGAATTGCGAGATATTAAGTCAGAATTGCGAGATATAAAGTCAGAATTGCGAGATATGAAGTCAGAATTGCGAGATATAAAGTCAGAATTGCGAGATATAAAGTCAGAATTGCGAGATATTAAGTCAGAATTGCGAGATATAAAGTCAGAATTGCGAGATATAAAGTCAGAATTGCGAGATATGAAGTCAGAATTGCGAGATATAAAGTCAGAATTGCGAGATATAAAGTCAGAATTGCGTGAATTATGACTTTATTGCGAGATATAAAGTCAGAATTGCGAGATCTAAAGTCAGAATTGTGTGATATAAAGTCAGAATTGCGAGATATAAAGTCAGAATTGTGAGATATAAAGTCAGAATTGCGAGATCTAAAGTCAGAATTGCGAGATATAAAGTCAGAATTGTGTGATATAAAGTCAGAATTGCGAGATATAAAGTCAGAATTGTGAGATATAAAGTCAGAATTGCGAGATATAAAGTCAGAATTGTGAGATATAAAGTCAGAACTGTGAGATATAAAGTCAGAATTGCGTGATATAAAGTCAGAATTGCGAGATATAAAGTCAGAATTGTGTGATATAAAGTCAGAATTGCGAGATATTAAGTCAGAATTGCGAGATATAAAGTCAGAATTGCGAGATATAAAGTCAGAATTGCGAGATATGAAGTCAGAATTGCGAGATATAAAGTCAGAATTGCGAGATATAAAGTCAGAATTGCGTGAATTATGACTTTATTGCGAGATATAAAGTCAGAATTGCGAGATCTAAAGTCAGAATTGTGTGATATAAAGTCAGAATTGCGAGATATAAAGTCAGAATTGTGAGATATAAAGTCAGAATTGCGAGATCTAAAGTCAGAATTGCGAGATATAAAGTCAGAATTGTGTGATATAAAGTCAGAATTGCGAGATATAAAGTCAGAATTGTGAGATATAAAGTCAGAATTGCGAGATATAAAGTCAGAATTGTGAGATATAAAGTCAGAACTGTGAGATATAAAGTCAGAATTGCGTGATATAAAGTCAGAATTGCGAGATATAAAGTCAGAATTGTGTGATATAAAGTCAGAATTGCGAGATATTAAGTCAGAATTGCGAGATATAAAGTCAGAATTGCGAGATATAAAGTCAGAATTGCGAGATATGAAGTCAGAATTGCGAGATATAAAGTCAGAATTGCGAGATATAAAGTCAGAATTGCGTGAATTATGACTTTATTGCGAGATATAAAGTCAGAATTGCGAGATCTAAAGTCAGAATTGTGTGATATAAAGTCAGAATTGCGAGATATAAAGTCAGAATTGTGAGATATAAAGTCAGAATTGCGAGATCTAAAGTCAGAATTGCGAGATATAAAGTCAGAATTGTGTGATATAAAGTCAGAATTGCGAGATATAAAGTCAGAATTGTGAGATATAAAGTCAGAATTGCGAGATATAAAGTCAGAATTGTGAGATATAAAGTCAGAACTGTGAGATATAAAGTCAGAATTGCGTGATATAAAGTCAGAATTGTGTGATATAAAGTCAGAATTGTGAGATATAAAGTCAGAACTGTGAGATATAAAGTCAGAATTGCGTGATATAAAGTCAGAATTGCGAGATATAAAGTCAGAATTGTGTGATATAAAGTCAGAATTGCGAGATATTAAGTCAGAATTGCGAGATATAAAGTCAGAATTGCGAGATATAAAGTCAGAATTGCGAGATATGAAGTCAGAATTGCGAGATATAAAGTCAGAATTGCGAGATATAAAGTCAGAATTGCGTGAATTATGACTTTATTGCGAGATATAAAGTCAGAATTGCGAGATCTAAAGTCAGAATTGTGTGATATAAAGTCAGAATTGCGAGATATAAAGTCAGAATTGTGAGATATAAAGTCAGAATTGCGAGATCTAAAGTCAGAATTGCGAGATATAAAGTCAGAATTGTGTGATATAAAGTCAGAATTGCGAGATATAAAGTCAGAATTGTGAGATATAAAGTCAGAATTGCGAGATATAAAGTCAGAATTGTGAGATATAAAGTCAGAACTGTGAGATATAAAGTCAGAATTGCGTGATATAAAGTCAGAATTGCGAGATATAAAGTCAGAATTGTGTGATATAAAGTCAGAATTGCGAGATATTAAGTCAGAATTGCGAGATATAAAGTCAGAATTGCGAGATATAAAGTCAGAATTGCGAGATATGAAGTCAGAATTGCGAGATATAAAGTCAGAATTGCGAGATATAAAGTCAGAATTGCGTGAATTATGACTTTATTGCGAGATATAAAGTCAGAACTGTGAGATATAAAGTCAGAATTGCGTGATATAAAGTCAGAATTGCGAGATATAAAGTCAGAATTGTGTGATATAAAGTCAGAATTGTGAGATATAAAGTCAGAACTGTGAGATATAAAGTCAGAATTGCGTGATATAAAGTCAGAATTGCGAGATATAAAGTCAGAATTGCGAGATATAAAGTCAGAATTGTGTGATATAAAGTCAGAATTGTGAGATATAAAGTCAGAACTGTGAGATATAAAGTCAGAATTGCGTGATATAAAGTCAGAATTGCGAGATATAAAGTCAGAATTGTGTGATATAAAGTCAGAATTGCGAGATATAAAGTCAGAATTGCGAGATATAAAGTCAGAATTGCGAGATATAAAGTCAGAATTGTGAGATATAAAGTCAGAATTGCGTGATATAAAGTCAGAATTGCGAGATATAAAGTCAGAATTGTGAGATATAAAGTCAGAATTGTGTGATATAAAGTCAGAATTGTGAGATATAAAGTCAGAATTGCGAGATATAAAGTCAGAATTGTGAGATATAAAGTCAGAATTGTGTGATATAAAGTCAGAATTGTGTGATATAAAGTCAGAATTGTGAGATATAAAGTCAGAACTGTGAGATATAAAGTCAGAATTGCGTGATATAAAGTCAGAATTGCGAGATATAAAGTCAGAATTGCGAGATATAAAGTCAGAATTGCGAGATATAAAGTCAGAATTGCGAGATATAAAGTCAGAATTGCGAGATATAAAGTCAGAATTGTGAGATATAAAGTCAGAATTGCGTGATATAAAGTCAGAATTGCGAGATATAAAGTCAGAATTCTGAGATATAAAGTCAGAATTGTGTGATATAAAGTCAGAATTGCGAGATATAAAGTCAGAATTGCGTGATAGCCAGAATTGCGAGATATAAAGTCAGAATTGCGAGATATAAAGTCAGAATTGTGAGATATAAAGTCAGAATTGTGAGATATAAAGTCAGAATTGCGAGATATAAAGTCAGAATTGTGAGATATAAAGTCAGAATTGTGAGATATAAAGTCAGAATTGTGAGATATAAAGTCAGAATTGTGAGATATAAAGTCAGAATTGGGAGATATAAAGTCAGAATTGTGAGATATAAAGTCAGAATTGTGACAGGTTAATAACTTTTGAAGGCTGGCTCTATCTATCAAAACAAAAATAAATTAGATGAGATGGATGAGGGCAAGGGTGATCCTCGCTCCGATGCGGGACAACATGTCATGAAACTTGGGCGCGTGACATCCAGCGCAGCTCCTGGAGCGAGAAAATGGTGAAACTCGCCAAACGATTCGCCTCCGAAGGATCCGGTGGACACAAATGATCCTCACACCGCTGTTCTGCTCTCCAGAGTAAATACAGAGCGGTGACTCTCTCGATGAATGCTAAAATAACATAAAAAAAGATGGCCGCCAACAGATTTCGATTCTGACACGTGAGTCGCGCGTAAATTTCGCTTCAAACTTTTGATTTTACGCACGTCAGTTTCACTCTTGTGAAGCCTGAATTAACACAAAGTGGTCAAGAGTCAAACTAGACGCGAATTTGACGCCCTATTCACATCCGGTGTGAACGTAGCATAAGAATCCACATAACAGCGCTCAAAATGCTAAAGGGAAATGCTGGTATCGTCACATTTTTAAAATACCCAAGTCAGTACCTTTGACAACACTATTCCCAGGATTATTTTAAGGAAGCCGGTAAACAAAAGTCGATTAGCGGGCAAATGTGTCCGTTTACGTACAAAGAAAAGCTTTTAAAAAATATAAGCATAAAATGAATTTTATTTACAGACGTTTTGTAAGAGTTTAATAAACTTTAACAAAGAGAGAAAACCTGCAACCTTTTCACAGGCATTTTATCTTCCAATTTAAACAGATATATTAAGAATGTCTAGCAATATATCGTGATATTATCATTCATGTATCGAATCGTATCTTCAGGTACCCTGTGATGTATACACAGAACACACTGTCCCACCCCTAATACATACACATAACACACGTAAACAATGAGCGCATTTAGCCCAAAACACAGCATTGTTTCATATGTTCGGTAAGTCCATCACAAAATATGTATTAACAAATACAAAGTGTGAATATTAAGCGCACCAAAATAATTGTACGAGCCAAAAGAACCAAACAACCCCCTAAAGTGGATCAGATCAGCATGGCTGCTCCCGCGCGACTGAAAGGGTATTTCCCATTCAGCATCTCAACAACTTCTTCAATGACAGTGCCTTGAAACAAACCAACCAGAGGCCACATTTGACTGAAAGCAAAGACAAATGCACAGGATTACATATTTAAGCAGACTTCACGACATCTTTGGGTCACGAATGGTTTCAAGTTAGAGAAAAAGTAATAGCATTATAGCTCCTGAATGTCAGAATGCTGGTAGTTGTGAAATAAGGAGGGAGAGCCAGGTGTGTGCTTTGCAGTGCCAGGATACTCAAATCAGTGACAGGCTTTGATGGTAAATCTCCTATGTGAAAGTGAGAGTGGACCCTTCACCAGGGTGTCTAACTAATCGTCATCTTCGTCCAATCATCTGTCATCGCTCTCTGCGGCGGCCTTAAGAGCCTCAACCCCACGCCTGTAGTCAAATTGCTCAGCTTCACCGGACTGTCCAATTACATCTAATTGTTATCAGTAGGGGGGTGCTGGAAATCTGGGGTTCGGTGCCTGAACCGGCTGACAGCGGGGCTTATCTCGAACCGCTGCTGTCATGTTCTGCAAATGCCCCCCCCCAATCCCACCTCTCACCAGCACATCACTTCACCACAGATCCTGAACCTCCAGTGCTCTCCAGTGCAGCGCTGAACACTCGCATGGGAGAGAGACAGTGATCTAATTGAAGAGCTCTAATGACAGGGTTTCGCATCGAGCATCACTGTCAGAATGAAGGCTCTCTCATATTCGGCTCCGTCTACATTTAGAGCTTCCCTTCTCTTGTTTCTGTGACACTTTGCTTTAAAGAAATGCTCCAAGAATGGAAAACAGAACGTTTTAATTCAAATTATGCTAAATACATCCATGCCTCATTAAAATCAAAAAAGAAAAGTGAAGTGATAGTAAGTAAACAAAATTTCAGATATTCTTCATTTGTGAGTGAGACCAGAGAGAGGACATGTTGGAGGAAATGAATAAGGCGGATCTAGTCACACCTTTCAGCTAAAAGAGAGTTTGTTTTGCTCCAAAATGCATGTGCATTATTAACTAGACAAGCATGAAGCATGATTCTTATCGAATAATGTAATCTTCAGTGTTTCACGCTTGAAGTAATGAGGTGCACTACATATGTCAGTGTTTCCCAACCCTGTTCCTGAAGGCACACCAACACTACACATTTTCAAACTTGTTCTAATTAAACACACCTGATTCAAGTCATGAGTCCCATATAACAGACTCCAAGACCTCAGATGAATGGGTCAGATAAGGGAGACCTCCAAAATGAGTCCTGTTGGCGTGCCTCCAGGAACAGGGTCGGAAACTCTGACTTGTGTAACGACGGGAAGCTCGTGCAAGCGGTGCAGGTAAACCTCACTCCTCTGGTCTCGAGAGGTACACTAGTGACTGACGCGAGATGCTGACATCTTTAGTGTCCTTGTTAGTGCGCTGTCTCCCATGCTGGCTGTACCCAACTGAAGCCCTGCTTGGAGTCGGATGAGCATTGGTGCCGTGACCCGGACGGAAGTGAGTGTAACGGAGGCCAGCTGGTTTGAGCTGTGGAGTAAACCTCACTCCCCAAGCCTCGAGAGCCGAGCAAGCCATCTCTATGAATGCAGTCTATAGGATTTTTGATTGTTTGTCTGTAGTTGTTCTCCTGTTGAAAATTGTGATTCAAATTGCTTATCTATGCTCACAACGTGAACGACGTCGGACAAGTTTCACATCAAAGTTTAAAGCCGGATGCACACTGTGCGATTTTGGCCTTGATTTGTCCGTCTTGGACACATTTTAAGAATCCTAAGGTTTCTCTGATCCAACTTTAAAATCTGAAGTCTTTGATCGTTAGTTTGACATGTTCACCGACTGCCGATTAATGCCCGTTGCAATCAAATTTTTACCTCAGACGAAATTCTAGAAGTGTAAGAAGATTTGACTCTCAGTCCTGCAGTGTGACTTCTGCTACGGCCACCGTCAAATTGTTGTACAGTCTGACATTATTGACAACTGAGATCTTTCAGTGTGACATGGCGTACAGCGATGATCATGTTCGTACAGTCTGACAAGCAACAGTCGTAAAGGATGATTATAAATTACACAGTGTGCACCTGTAAGCCATTTTACAAAAGACAATACACACACCTGGTATCTATTTTTGTACACATAGTGCTGCACAGCTTACCCAAACAATTGACCTATGGCTAATCCACGCCCCCAAATGCGATGAGCCAGTCACAGTGCGCATAGCTAACCCAATACACTCGGACATTCTCTGCTTCAACGCCCATTGAAATGCATTGCAGATAGTCAGTTTTTATATGTTTTTTATGTCATTTTAAGTTTATAATGGTCAAGCGGTGTGCATGGGGTACATACAACTCCGACTCTAGGTATCCCGAGAGTCTGGAAAATGGTGTGTATTTCTTACCCTTTCCCAAGCCACATCTCAACCGAGATGGTGTTGTGGTCTACCATGGATAAATTAAACAAGGGTGTCTACATCTTTTCTAAGTTAAGTCAACAACGTATTTGAACGTTATGTTTAACATCTCTAACGTAACGTTAGCATAACATTAGACAACGTTCTAGCTGTGTTGTACATCATGTCATATAGCTTCATATCTGTAAATAAATAATATCTGTAATGATTCATGCAAATACTGTAAACGCTGCTGGCAACGATATGCGGTTTATCACGTTTACACTGTGACCTGTTGAAGCTGAAGCTTTCCATCGACCTACTCAACAATAAAATTATTAATATAACCCTCCAATGCATAAGGCCTTTTAGGTGACTTTTAGATGATATGTAATCTTTCTGTCTCCAAAAATCACCAATTGCCTCCTGTGAAATGTCTCTTACAGTGACCTGTCCCCTAATGTTAACTATTTGTTTGTCCGAGTGAGTGGAGGGGGCGTGGCTTAGCCATAGGTCAATTATGTTGTTATTATTTTGTCATGTATTGCGAGACACCCGGAACCGAATCACAGCGTTCACATTAGATATTTTCCGTTCCGAAATAAACTACCAGTGTGAAAGCACCCATAGAAAGGCAAACGAGGGTAATGACACACAGCTGAACACTCATAATCAGTAACCATATTGATTGAAACTAGAGCAAAGGAGACATGTGACTGAAGATAAACTAACTAAAGTCCAAACATAACTGTGACCGCTGTCTTTCGTTATATTGCTGTTGTTGCCACTCTTGTGCTTTATTTCACAGCTAAGGAGGCTTCAACCCCAAACTGTGGTAAAAATCACTGACATGCTTTATTTTCATAATTACTACATAATCAGAATGCAGGCAAAGAATGACAAAATGATTATAAAAAATTGACTTTTTTTTGGGGAATATGAGCACTAGGAATTAGTTTGGCTCTAGTAAAACAGATGAAAGGGGGTCGGTCGGTTTTACATAAGTTACCATTTGACTGTATTACAATGTATTTTTGAGAACTTCACTTTCGGAAAAATGCTGACAAAAGGCATAAGGCAAACATGCTTCTTTTTTTGTTTTGTTATTAATGAAAATACATTAAGAAATACTTTAGGGGAAAGGAACTAATTAGAGCACAGATCAAAGACCGCGTGTAATTCAGAGTCTCCTCGAGAACAAGAGGAAGTAAACACAAAAGAGAATTAGTGTTCCCACCATCTCTGAAACACACTCTACAGAGGTAATGATGCTGTCTGGGTGTCCCAAAAACTCAGAAGGATTGAGATCTATGTCGTACAGAGAGGGTTGCATTAGCATATACAAATAGCCTACAACAAACTTCCAGTTTTCCGACAAGCTCCATAATATCTCCGTAAACACAACAACAATCAATCTCCTATCATAAATGTTGTCTTAATCCATAGCTGGCAATCAAGAATGAAGATATCTTGTTACTTAAGGATTCCATTAATTAGTGCAAACTATTAGCATATCAATTAAGCAGAGAAGCAGATGGATTCCCCATTCCTCCGAGGGAATTGCACATTTAATCTGTCCGTCGTTCCCAATAATGCTGGTGAAATCACACTCGTGTGAGGGGTGTGTGAGCTGTCAGTTCACATCAGCACACACTAGCGTTAAGCTAACGTTGCAGAAACCCTCAGATAACTCACTCCATTTCACTCTTGCATGAGTGCTGTAATGAGAGAGGATGAATGCAGGCTTTATCATCAGTTACTGCAAGACATTTCCAGCAGATTGAATATTTTACAGTTTATTTCTGCATGCCCCGTCTGAATGAGACGAATCCAGGCATGAGACTGATAGTGTGCTGAATATCTTCATTAGCTTTTTGTCCTTTTAAATTTAAGTATATCTGTCATCTGATGTTTGTGCTAGACACTGAAATACAAACAAATCAATCAATCAATTGTGGAACTTTTATATTTAGGTAGGCCTATGTCTGTTATCTGATGTTTGAGCTAGATACCTAACTAACTAACTCACTCACTCACTCACTCACTCACTCACTCACTCACTCACTCACTCACTTATGACTAACTAACACACTCACTCGCTAACTAAAAACTAACTAACTAATAACTAACTAATGAAAAACTAATGACTAACTCACTCACTCGCTCACTAATTCACTCACTAACTAATGACTAACACACTCACTAACTAATGACTAACTAACTAACTAACTACTGTAAATAATGACTAAATAACGAACACTCACTAACTAATGACTATCTACCACACTCACTCACTAACTAAATAACGACTAACTAACTAACTAAATAATGACTAACTAAAGAAAAAACTCACTAACTAATGAC
This sequence comes from Pimephales promelas, assembly GCF_988280905.1. Taxonomy (NCBI): domain Eukaryota; kingdom Metazoa; phylum Chordata; class Actinopteri; order Cypriniformes; family Leuciscidae; genus Pimephales; species Pimephales promelas. Next base: position 2,070,780 of record NC_142793.1, on the reverse strand, counting down.
TAACTAACTAACTAAATAATGACTGACTAACTAACTAACAAACTCACTAACTAATGACTAACTAATGAAAAACTAATGACTAACTCACTCACTCGGTCACTAATTCACTCACTAACTAATGACTAACACACTCACTAACTAATGACTAACTAACTAACTAACTAAATAAATAATGACTAAATAACGAACACTCACTAACTAATGACTATCTACCACACTCACTCACTAACTAAATAACGACTAACTAACTAACTAAATAATGACTAACTAATGAAAAAAACTCACTAACTAATGACTAACTAACTAACTAAATAATGACTGACTAAATAACGAACAAACTCACTAACTAATGACTAACTCACTCACTAATTCACTCAGTAACTAAAGACAAACTACTGTAGCTAACTAAAGACTAAATAATGAACAAACTCACAAACTAATGTCTATCTACCACACTCACTCACTCACTAACTAATGACTATCTACCACACTCACTCACTAACTAACTAAATAATGACTAACTAATGAACAAACTCACTAACTAATGACGAACTAACTAACTAATGACTAACTAAAGAACAAACTCACTAACTAATGACTAACTAACTAACTAACTAAATAATGACTAACTAATGAACAAACTCACTAACTAATGACTAACTAACTAACTAATGACTAACTAAAGAACAAACTCACTAACTAATGACTAACTAACTAATGACTAACTAAAGAACAAACTCACCAACTAATGACTAACTCACTCACTAACTAAACACAAACAAACAAACAAACAAACAAACAAACAAACTAACTAACTGACGTTAGTTAATGTTGTTAGTTAGTAACTAACTAAAATGTTTCTGTTTTTGGTTTTCCTTTTTGAACTGTCAATTTTATTTTTTATTTATTTAATTCAATTACAAATACAATGCAAAAAATACAAGACAAACAGAAGGCATTGTAATACATTACAGAGTGCATAAAACAAAGAATAACAACAACAACTAAAATCAACATGTAGAAATAATAATTCAAACTAATAATAAAATAAAAAAATATGTATAAAATATAAAAGTGCTATATTTGAAATTGAATTTGAAAAATAGTTTTTAGTTGCTGTTTTTTTGTGATCTGATGTTTGAAAGAGTTTCAGATTGTGATATCAGTGTTATAAAATGTTATATAAGAGGGTTTCTTTTGAGTTATTATTTGTGTTATGAATATAAAACTTTGCCAAAATAATTAAGATTAATTACGGAAGCCCTAAACCGCAAGGTGAGAAAAAAAAAAGAAAAAATAATTTTGTTTTTCAGAAAAAAAATATGGTTTAAAAAACAAAGTAAAATATCATGAAGTTCTAAATAAATAATTCTGTGTAATTTTGTTGTCATGTCTATTTTAAAGTCAGTCCAAATATAAATAGAAAAAGGCAATACAAAAATAAATGTTCAAAATCTTCAAATGACTATGATATCCGGTGTTTCTCATCTTCATCACTCTGTGTCCATGTTTGATATTTCATGTACAGTAGTACCTGTATCTTGAATGTATTGAATGTATCTCTTGCTGCATGCTAAAAAAACAATTCAGTTTATTTGATTGGTAAGGTTAGACGGTACCTTCAAGGGTTGATATTTAAAAGTATAAAGTATAGATGAGTATGGACACATCTAAAAGGGTTTTCTGTTTGTAAAGCCTGTCGGTCCTGACGTGTGTGTGTGTGTGTGTGCTCAGGACACGTCTAGCGCTGACTCTAAATTAAAGAGATGGTTGTATGAGGTTATCACACGGCACTAAGTGATGAGCTCTGCTCCTAAAGTGACACAGGATCGAGTGTCTCTTCAATAGGTCACATTTCCCTCTCCTTTCCCATTTACATCACATCCCGTCCACTCCCAAATCAATCCCACTCTTATACATACATTAGCATATAATTAAAGATTTGCTTTTAATCAAACGTCGTGATCACCAGAAGAGGCTTTTCTCGTGTGCTGGTTCTTGAACACAGACAGCCAATGAAATACAGTGAATTTGTTTTGTATTGTTTGATGATGTGTTTAATTCAATTACGTAAAATGTAACTTTTTGACTTGTGATTGAGGAGTAGCCAGGGGATGAGTAACTGAGCTCATTATGATTTATTATGATATTATAATATTCTGGCTAATGGAAATTTTTTTTTTATTTATGTTTGCCTCTTTTAAAGAAGATGTGACTGATATTTGCCTAATTTCAGCAAATCTTTGTTTAATTGTTACACTCTCAGAAGAAAAGTTTTCATTGGGTTCTGTGTAGAACCGTAGAGTTCTAGACTCAGTTTTAAAGAATGCCTTTTGCCTAAAAGTTCTATATGAGGAAAAATGTTAGGATAAATTTATGATTGCACTGTACTTTCATGTTTAATAAGTTATTTCATAACATTCATAACAATTAATCAAAATAAAAAAAAAATCACTTAAAAAAATTAATGCATTAAAACAAAATCCATTAAATTATAAAACCGTAATTTTTACAGCTGCGTTGCCAGAACTTTACAGTTAAAAATACGGTAGGAACGTTAATGGTTTTACAAACTTAACTTAAAATTTACAGTAATAAACCGTATTGCATTTTCTGATAAAATCTTGATATACCAACCTTTTGAAAAATTGATATCTGTTTTGTAATACACTGACAACCATCAATCATCACAGCAGTTATGAAAGTTACATGAGCAATCACAGCTCATCAGAAGTAGACTTCCATTAAAAGGCAATACTTATATAAAGAAGCTGCACAGTGTGATTCACACAAACATTAAACACCATCATGGTAACATACATGAAATTAAAAAAATGCAATAAACATTAATTGAACAACATTAAATGTAACATAAAACCCTAATGTACATAACTGATTAGAAAAAAACAAACAAACAAAAAAAAAACTATGAGGAACGTCTCAGGTTACGTATGTAACCCTGGTTCCCTGAGAGGGAACGAGAGCTGCGTTGTCAAACCCGATGGGAACGCTCTGCGTGATTGCGTCGTGAAGCGTCTGTACAATCAGTCCAATGAGAGAGTAGGACGTCAGGTGACGTCATCGACCAGGAAACTATAAAGCACCCTTGAGATCAGACCGCAACAGCTTCTGTGAAAGGCCTGAAGCAAGTCGATCAGGGCATGCAGGAAGTATGGCAGGCGAACGCAGCTCTCGTTCCCTCTCGAACCAGGGTTACATACGTAACCTGAGACGTTCCCTTTCAAGGGAACTTCGAGCTGCGTTGTCAAACGCGATGGGAACCCCATACCCACTACGCCATGCTGAGAAATGCCCGTTCTGTGTGAAGTCCTTGCGCACACTAAGAAGCAAGCAACCTAGCCCCAGGAGTGGAGAGGCCAAGGTCATAAAATCTGACAAATGTATGCAGAGAGGACATCCTGCCGCATTACAAATATCAAGAAGGGAAACACTCGGAATAAAGGCCGTAGGGGCCGCCATACTTCTTGGGCCCGAACAGCCATACTGTTCAGCCGCTTCATAAGCTAATGATACAGCCTCGACTATCCATTTCTCATAACCTGTTAAGATGCAGGGGACTCTTTCTTGAGTGACCCAAAGCAGACAAATAATTGTTCAGACTTACGCCACAGGGCAGCTCTGTGAACGTAGGCATCTAATGCCCGAACTGGATATAACAGGTTCAATCGTTCCTGATCTGGGGTATTAAAAGGTGGAGGATAAAAGGCCTGCAGCACTATAAGGCCCCCAAAAATAAACTGGGACCTAAGGAGTATAACCCGGTCTAGGGTATAGAAATGCTTTCACCATACCCGGTGCAGATTCCAGGCATAAAGGAGCAACCGACAGGGCATGCAAATCTCCTAATCTCCGGTTAATGAAACAACAAGGAGAAATGTTTTCAAAGTGAGGAATTTTTCTGAAACCTCTTCAATGAGCTCAAAGGGAGCCAAAGCCAGACCCTCAAGTACAATGGCCAAATCCCAAGCCGGTGCTCTGAGTGCAGTGCAGGTTTCAACCTCATGTACCACCGAGAAAAACTAGTAATTAGAGGATCTCTCCTGATAGAAGTACCAGTCCGAAGCACGAAGTCAAGACCGAAGCACGAAGGCAAAGCCGCGTGACCATGATCATGCGAAAAACGTTTTTCTCCTCAGAGAAAACCCCTTGGTCCTGAGCCATCACTGCATGGGTCTCATGTACAGAAGGCCAAAAGTAATTACGTTGGACGCAGCTGCCATGATATATACCCCATTTACTGCTGTAAAAGGCTACACCTAGAAAAGTGGTCCTCAGAGCACACTCTTCTTGGCGTTGAGCAACAACCCCCAACATCTTAAAATGAGACAGAACAACATCTCAATGCCGAACTGCCACATGCTCAGATTGAGCTAGGATCAATCAATCATTGATAGTATAATACGCAAATGCCCTGGAGTTCAGAGGAGCCAGAGCTGCATCCACGCAAATTGAAAACAAAGGTGTGGGGTGAGAACCTTGGCTGAATAGGAGAACCCGATATTGGTATGCTTCGCCCCCGAAAGCAAACCTCAGGAACCTCCTGTGATGAGGATGGAAAGATAAGTAAGCGTCCCTTAAGTTTATTGAGAGAAACCAGTCCTCGGACTGAATCTGTGACACAATCATATTTAAGCATATTGAACTTAAGATTCTGAATCCTGCTGTTTAATTGACACAGGTCCAGAGTAGGACGCAACACCTCATCCTCTTTCAGAAACAATGAAGTAATGGCTGTCTGCTGGGAGGAGGAATCCCTTCTACAGCTCCTTTTACAGAAGTGTCAATACTTCCTGCTCCATAACCAAAGCCTGCTCGGGTCCACCACTACGAGGAGGACGCCTAGAAATCTGGGCGGACAAGAACCGAACTGAATTCTGAAACCCTTTTCTATAGTGTGCAGGACCCACTGAGAAATGTGTGGCAGTAGTTTTTACGCTGCCAGAAATTCTACTAGGGGAACCAGTCTCTCAAGCCTGGCCTCTGGATTTGCTTGAACAGTCATTTCGGTGCCCTGAAGCGGCGAACCGACAGGGAGCAACCTAACTGACCGCTCTACGACCCTCCTCGGAAGATCGTATGGGGACGCCGACACCTCGGTGTCCTAAACGGCGAACCGGCAGGAAACAACCGAACTGGCAGCGCTGCGACCCTCCTCAGAGAGTCGCACCCCAGAGGTTGCCGAGGAGAAACGATTTCTCAAAATTGTCCCTGCCCCGGAGGAGCCCTCAGAAGCCTGATAGCCTCATTTTTTGCGACAGGACTTCTTGTCTAAGCTTTATTAGAGATGATGACAGTCCTCAGATCTTGCCTATCTCTTAACTAGCTTAGTTCCTACGACCCTCCTCGGAGGACCGTTGGATAAAGCAGGCACCTCGGCGCCCTGAAACGGCGAACCGGCAGGGAAACCTAACTGACTTCTCTTTTTTAAGGCTCGTTTGGGGACACTGAAACCTTGGTGCCCTGAAACGGCGAACCGGCAGTGAAACCGAACCGTCAGTGCTGCGACCCTCCTCAGAGAGTCGCATCCCAAAGGGCACTGAGGAGAACCGATTTCTCAAAACCGTCCCTACCCCAGAGGGGACCACCTTTAGAAGCCTGACCGCCTCAGCGTCAGGGCTTCTCCTTTGTCCAAGCTTTTTTAGAGATAAAACAGTCCTCAGATCTTGCATATCTCTAACTGGCTAGACTGTTCTTTTCTGCACCTTGTGCTGCGAGGAGCTTCATAGGCCGAGACTGCTCTCGTCCAGCAGTCTCAGGAACATTGGTGAGGAAGAAACCTCTGGAACACCGCTGAATGGATTATTTCATAGTTTTCTTGAAAGTGGAGCGTCCAGAAGAACAGACATATTTATAGCATTATTTTCCCATTATCTTTATATCGGAAAAACATATACAGTATGTACATATAATTCTGTGGCCACCAGCGGGAACAACCGAACTGGCAGCGCTGCGACCCTCCTCAGAGAGTCGCTCCTCGCACTCATTCCATACCCACCAGGGCTGCCTAATAAAAATTTATTCATTATTTATGATGGCTGGTGGGTAACGTTGGGGTTAAAAACGATGACACTGACTCGGGAGAGAGAAAGCTTGCAAGCGTCTCTTTAACCCGAGGCCACGGATTAAAGTGAAAAAAATTCTTGTGACTGAAATTTTTTTCAGGCCAAGTCATATTCCTGTAACTTTATTTAAATAGTCGAGACCAATAGCGGTTTAAGAAGAGATGTTTAAAACCGATCTACTGCCAGTTTGCGTAATTTAAAAGCTATTTTAATCTATGAAAAACAATTACTTATCTTGACAAATAATTAACCATATACATAACTTTTCAGTGCATGTTTTTATTTATCTTATGAGACCAAACAACCCTAAACTATATTAATTTATAGTTTGTGCCATGGCAAATCGTTTTGGCTGAGGGCAAAGTGAAGTTTTATAACTTTATCATGTAGGCTATTTAACTGTGTAGCCTATTAGAGAGCTGACTTATGTTTAACTGAATTGTTTGCTTTATTTCTCATTGTATAGCAGCTTATTATAGCCTACCTATTAGGCTACTTATACTTTTGAACGGGATATTAGCATTAAAACTGACATTTAACAAAAAAGAGACATGGTTGTGTAATTTTATATATTCTAAAATATATAAAATATTATATTACTATGCATTCTCTTCACTGTATGTGTACGCATAATACAATAAAACGATACAACCCTGTCTGTTTGTTAAATGTCAGTTTTAATGATAAATAATGTTTCATATTTTTAAAATGAAAACAAAAAGAAGCAGGTTTGTGTTTTAGCTATATTTCGTGTTGTTATAAATATATGATAATCAATGTGCGTTGCCTGAACCACATTTGTGTGGCCATTTATATGTTTATGATAATAATTATGTTGAAAAAAGGCAGAGTTGATAACCGGAGTAGCCGCGTGCTGAGTGACGCGATCAAGAACGCGCTGTTAGCAGCGTCCTCTCGTGCTCGGGAGTTTGTTCTCCCGAGGCGAACTTGGCAAGTCCGAACTACCAAGGACGCGAGTCCGAAGTTTGCGTACTTGGTATTGAGAAACGACCAATATGTCCTGCGTTCGGTTTTCTATCATGGGACCGCAGCAAACGAGCTGTAGCCTCGCCTGACAAGATTGAGTGAACAGGGAGCAGTTTTTCCGTGAGCGGGAATTGAAAAACCGGAGTGGACCATGAGCAAAGTGATTACAGAATGCTTAGAGTGGAAAGAGGAACGGGCTTTCGCTCCACTCCAGGCTTTATCACATCCCCCCTCAGAAGGGTGAATACGCATAATCTTTCCTTAATTTAAGACCTATTCAAACTAAAATGAAGACATTTATCACACTGTTTGCGAAATGAAAGCCTATTTACGGCCTTAAAATTATGAAAAGTTAATTTAAGACATAAGGACAGACGGGAACCCTGCAATTGGACGGATATCCATCATAGACTCGCTGCAATGAACGGAAATCCGTCGTAGCGACGGAGAACTTTAATCCCTGCCCGAGGCACTGAAATACCCAAATATTGCTATAATTAGACATCATGGGGATTAAACACATAAAATATAAACCCCGACGAGGAGGCTGAGATACAGAGTTTTCTAGTTTTTAAGATAAATTTAATCTAAAAACTCTTATTTATTTTTCAATCTCATAATATTCAGCTAGCCAGTAAAATTTTAACAGGCAAAAGCATAAATAAAACCTCCTTTTAAAAGCTCCTCTTTATTCAGCAGATATGACTTATTTATTCATTCATTTAAAAGTCAAACATCTGCCTTTCTCTTAACATTTTTATTTGTTTTGTACTTTTTCTTTTTAAAACAAAACACTAAACGATACCGATTCCTCGGAACTGGAAATCGCAGTCCAGATCTGGCATGTGAAAGCTGAGATAGAGCTGAGCTCGTCCCAACCCCCGCTGTCAGATCCATTTGCGAACCCCGAAATGCGAGTCGTCTCCGTGCCTCGGCAACAGAGAGACCCGCGCGGGGACCGCGAACCGAACCGTCCTCCTCGGAGAACGCCCGGCGGGAGCGGAGCGTCCTCGCGGACAGCTTCTCGCAATGCCCACAGTCAGCTCCCTCGAGAACTGACCGCTGGCATGCTCCACTCCCAAACAAATAGCTGATGTGTGTCCCCACCCGTGATGTAACGAGGGCAGGGAACCACACACCGTCTATAATCTTGCTTGCCATAAATATAGATAGTGATATATATTTCTTTTCTTGGCTTTGACAAACAACAATAAATAGACAAGGACAGAGTACAGAGATCGCTTGCTGAAGGCTACAGAAGCTGTCGCGGTCTGATCTCAAGGGTGCTTTATAGTTTCCTGGTCGATGACGTCACCTGACGTCCTACTCTCTCATTGGACTGATTGTACAGACGCTTCACGACGCAATCACGCAGAGCGTTCCCATCGCGTTTGACAACGCAGCTCGAAGTTCCCTTGAAAGGGAACCATAGTTATTTCAACAAAAATACATAAAATGTAAAGTGTGACGCAGGGAATTGTGGGAATGTCAATTTATGGTTTTTCACTGTAAATTATACAATGAGTTCTTTTTCACTTTCAAAAACTGTAAATTTAACGGTATTTTACTGTAAAATTATATCACAGTACAGAAACTTTCTGTTAACCAATTAACAGTTTTGCACTGTAGCATTTTTACAGTCTTTTACCGTTAAAATCACGATTATTTTTTACAGTGGAACTTTTCTTCTTCCTGGGTGGTTGCTAGGGCGTTGCTAGGTGTTTTTCTACTTCTTTTGTTTTAATCTCACACAGTCACACACACACACTCCTGGAGGTTATCAGTTCAGTGTGAGATAATGTGTCTGAACCCCTCTGACCATCTTGCTCTATTTATCCAGTGCTAAATTCAATAACAGGAACCATATATAAGAGAGTGGAAATAACATGGCAAGTTCTGAGATGTATCATGGGATGGAAGTCATTGTTGCGCTTATCTTTTCAGTGGTGCGCTATTTCCAGCGGGTAATGACTTACAGCTCTCTCTCTCTCTCTCTCTCTCTCTCTCTCTCTCTCTCTCTCTCTCCCTCTCTGTCATTTCTGCACACATGTTGGTAACAAGTGCGGGTTCAATGTCAAGGGAATCATTTGAGCGCTAGCGTTAGATTGGGTGATTCTGAGGTTAAACTCACAGTCCTACACTCAATGTCACCATGTGTTTAATGAGAGTTTCATACTGTGGGCTTCCTCCACACACACACTTACAAAGCATCAGAGTGCAGTTTCTTGATGTACTCTATCGAGTACAACTGGATAGAATTAATGCAAGTGACATGTTATTCAGATATTACACTGTGAGGTGAACTGAACACTGTCTGTGTTATTAATAACAATAATCACAATAGTCTTCCAGGTAATAGAGGCCTAATTAATTAGACTGAGTGTAGATGTCATATTAGATCCATTAACATGCAGGCACAACTTTAGGATATTTTACATCTGCTTTGAATATGGTCAGATTGCAGAGACCCAATGCTTTTTGTTAGTGTTTAAAGCTGGATTTTACTTCTGTACTGAATTTTTCTACAATCAGGAGAATAACTGTTGAATATTTTGAAATGATCACACACATGAGCAGCCTTGTTTAAGCATAAAACTCCCTGGATAGTGTTTGCTGGTTTGTTTAAATTGCCGGGTTGTCTTCATATCTTACACCACTTACTCTTCATATCTTACTCTCAAGTATCTTGCTTAAAGTCACGACGAAAATCAATTAAAAAAAATAAATGTACAGATGAATAGTTTACATTAAGATAATACATAATCAGTCTCAGAAAAAAAAGGTACAAAAGCTGTCACTGGGGCTACCTTTTCAAAAGGTACACTTTTGTACCTTAATGGTACATATTAGCACCTAAAATGTACATATTAACACCTATAATGTATATATTAGCACCTAAAATGGACATATTAGCACCTAAAGTGTGCATATTAACACCTAAAATGGACATATTAGCACCTAAAATGTACATATTAACACCTATAATGTATATATTAGCACCTAAAATGGACATATTAGCACCTAAATTGTACACATTAACACCTAAAATGGACATATTAGCACCTAAAGTGTACATATTACTATCTAAAGTGTACATATTAACACCTAAAATTGACATATTAGTACCTAAAGTGTACATATTAACACCTAAAATGGACATATTAACACCTAAAGTGTACATATTAGCACCTAAAGTGTACATATTAGTATCTAAAGTGTACATATTAACACCTAAAATTGACATATTAGCACCTAAATTGTACATATTAACACCTAAAATGGACATATTAGCACCTAAAGTGTACATATTAACACCTAAAATGGACATATTAGCACCTATAGTGTACATATTAACACCTAAAATTGACATATTAGCACCTAAAGTTTACATATTAACACCTAAAATGGACATATTAGCACCTAAAGTGTACATATTAACACCTAAAGTGTACATATTAACACCTAAAATGGACATATTAGCACCTATAGTGTACATATTAATACCTAAAATTGACATTTTAACACCTAAAATTGACATATCACCTAAAGTGTACATATTAACACCTAAAGTGTACATATTAACACCTAAAATGGACATATTAGCACCTAAATTGTACATATTAGTACCTAAAATGGACAAAAGTTTACCTTTTGAACAGGTACAGCAGTGATAGCTTCGTACTTCGGAGAGTGTAACAATAACATGCAAGTAGAAAATACAAATTTCAGTTAATGCTGACTCTAATGCACATTTAATGCAGAAAGTATACATATATATATATTTTTAAACTTCAAAATCCTAAAACGACTGTACATTTAAATAAGGAACACAAATACTAGTTTTGTGCTGTAATCATAAAGTGAGTAATTGCTCTATTTCTCAGGCCAGAACAGCAGAAGAGAGCGACGAGCCTTTAGAGTAACTACTCCCTAGTGTGTGTGTGTGTGTGTGTGTGTGTGTGTGTGTGCTGGAATTTCAGTATGTCAAACAGGCCAGACATCCCGCCTCACTGTCGACTAATTAACCCTGACAATACTGCTGCTTAATTTCCTATTTATATGTATCAAAGCAAATAGGGCTCTTTTATTCTGTCTTGTCACTGAGGATTTATCAATCAAATCAAGGGCTGGAAATTGGCTGCGTGTGTCATCCCACAATCCCACGGGAAAAAGGGAGTTTATCTGTTTGAGATCTCAGTGACAACGCAAAGACAGATGTGCAATGACATGAAGCGTAATAGACATTGTCTTTGTGCGCTCTTTCTAAGTGTTTAGATTTTTTATCTTTAGCCATTAATGAGGCGAGAGCATAATGTGTGTCTGTCACACACGGCTTGTACTCGCACACACACACACACAAACATGCGCGTAAGGTTACGTTTGGACTAGCACGTGCTTCTGTTATATGTGGTGTGTGTACAGTATGATTATCTGAATCACCAAGATGACTAACTAAATTTGCTCAAATGTGCAGTATATAACAAGTGTGTGGAATATTGTGTCCCAGAATGCAAAGTGCACAACTTGCCCGTTCCCAACCTGAAGGAAATATCAACCTTGAATCTGAACATTTGTCATATTTGAAGGCATTTCTGGAGTTAATAAATAAATATTCAAGGTTTGTAAATCTCGCTGTTTTTTCTTTGTCTCGCGTCTTGATCATCAACGATGAGTCACACAAAAATCATTTACTCCCTCGTTTCCTTCCAAACCTGTATGACTGAAACACAAACAAAGAGAATCAATGGTAACCTAAAGTAATTGACCGTATTATAGCCATCTAAATACTCAAGTTCAACTTTTTTTTGATAAGTATTGCTGCTGAGAGTCCAGAGAAGTGTTCTGGTTTATTAAGCTGTACAACTTCCGTCAAAATATCTTCCCACTGAAGAAAGAAGTCCCTGGAGGTTTGAACAACATGAATGATGAGTTTTACGCTTATTTGTCCTTTTAAGACGCCAACAAGTTACCTTTATACATAGTTTTTAAAATTAAGCTAGAATTGAGAGTCTTAGTTATCTGAAAAAATATAAAAAATGCAAAATATCTCTTGTAGGTCATGTGACAACAATGTAACGTACTAATGTTTAAACTATTAACCACTGATGAAACGTCTATTAAATCCATAAAGTGTGCCGTTTCACAGTAAGAAAGAAAGATAGATTAGTTAGAGAGAAAGAACATTGAAAGCATGTTAGCATAATGCTAGCATGTTTTTAGCAAAAAGCTAACATGATAAGCATGTAGCTAGCATGAGTAGCATGTTGCTAGCATTATGCACCGTGCCGTATTGATTGTGTGTAGGTAGTGTCTACACCAGTGTGTGTGCAGCCTCGCACTAGTGCATGAGACCTCACCGACCTCCAATTTGAAGCAGTTTAGTTCACGCGTCGAATGAGTGTGTCGTGATGACATGACAGGTCTAAATGGTGAAAAAATACCACTGATAAATGGTCAGCCACAAGAGAGGAAACACACACACACACACACTGCTCGTCCGTAGTGTCCCAGCGACGATGCCGTTGTCACAGGTGTCAGGCTGTCAGTCACTCACTCTCTCTCTCTGACACTGACTGACTGACGGACGGCCGTGTGTGTGTCACAGTGAGTGAGAGTGTCAGGCCAATCAGTGAGCAGAACAGTCATCGTGTCACTTCTGCTCTGACTCTCACATGTTTGCCCAGCGCTGAGTTAGGCCACACACACAAATACAACATGGACGGCAAAAATCATGTCCTTAACCTTCTTTCTGTCTTGTTTTCCAGTAAAATAATGTTTTACTTGAGAAGCAAAATTGTACAAAACCTTAGATACAACGACTGCATCCGAAACCACACACTACCAAAAAACTAAGCTCACTATATGTGTGAATTCACTATAACAAATAGGCAAAAAGTCTCCGGAGTGACCGACTACTTCCAGTGAGAAGTGTGTGTGATGGACAACTAACTCTGGTAGATCACATGATAATGATGACATCATGGCGAATGTAGTTCATCTGTTTTTTGTTCGAAGTATTTATTCAAACTATTTGATTGGATGCAGCCAAAGTAGTTTCTGAGTAGGGTTGGGTATCGTTTGAATTTGAACGATTCTGATTCCGATTCCGATTCCTTGTTTCGATTCCGGTTCCTAACGATTCTCGATTCCGATTCTTTTAAGAGGCAGGGTCAAAAAAGTTTAGCTAACCTTGCTAACCAACGGCCTTTCTGAAGGAAATACTCCTTCTGTAAAAATACTCCTTTTGTCACAAATTTTGCATTTTGCCGAGATTTCGTTATTTTTAGAAAAGTGAGGCCACACTTTGGACCGCTGACGTAAGCTACTCATGTTCGACTCGCGCGGTTATGCCAACACTTCCGGGAGACGCTTCTTCGTTGGTGTTGTTTCTTCTTCCGGTTGGCGGACTGTGAATATCGAAACTAGGAATCGAAATTTTAACATTTTAAACGATTCCGGGAAAAACGAAAAGTTAGTCCCGGTTCCAATCGATACTCGATTCTCGATACCCAACCCTATTTCTGAGTGGTGCTTTATAGTTGCCAGGGTATTTGATATGCGGAAGTGGTAGATTCGTGACGTGGATCCCTTCAATTTCAATGTTAAAATCTATGTAGTATATATTATATATTTTTTCACCAAACAAAGTCTTAACAGCCCCCGGAAATCAAAATTTACGTTTTTTTAGCGTTTAGAATGAATATGTTAGTCTTAGGGTTATGATTAAGCTGGTGTTTTCCAAAAGAATGACGAAATAGCTGTGCTATGAACACCACCTGGCCGAAGCGAACGCCGACACACACGTCACGCAGCAATAAGGGTCAGAGATGTGTGTCCTGTTGCTCAAGCGCGCAAGTTTTGTCCCATTTTGCAGCTGTACGTTGATTAAGAATTAAACGGCTAGTGTTCATTCACTATTGAATCCAGCATATCATCAGGGCTCACATGGTGCCGTCAAGTACAACTTAATCTGTGAGGGAAACTAAACACTATTGGCTATTTGAAAAGGGGGAGGAGCCAATCAATAAGTCCAATAAGTAGTTATAAGCATAGATAAAGGCTAGATGTGTTACGGCGAAGTTTCCATCGTCATCACCGGCGGCCATCTTGTCACAGACAAGCTGATGTAAGATGAGTCGTCAGCACGAACACAAATACTCTTATCTCGTTGAAATCTTGACGGATTTACAAACGGTTTGGTTTCTTACAAACGTTATTAACGTGGCTATAATTAACTGGATTATTATTTACGTATACACTTTTTATTCATAAGTATGCAGTGTCATAACTACATCTCTGACGTTTATAACAAAACAAACCGTTTGAAAATCGGTAGAAAATTGAGCAAGTTATGGTCATTTAAATAGTACATGTACCATTAACACAATGTTACGAGTGAGCGAGCTGCCTGTGACAAGATGGCCGCCAGGTGCAGACGTCGACCTCCATTGGCCAGCAGCGTGGACGACATATCTAGCCTTTATATAGATGGTTAAAAGTAGTTATATCGTTTCCTTGGCAAACCTTAAATGCAGTAAATCCTGCAGTTTTCTGAGCTTTTAGCCCACACACAGACCTCACATGAAACTAATGATATACGATTAGTCAGCGCTATTATACATTTCTGGCTGAATTATGATCTGGAGGATTAGAGGCAGAAATATTTTATTTCTTGTGATCAATCCTGGGGAAATTTGGCCACTTTTATTGAATATGAGCTACACACACACACACACACACACAAGATCTTTGCAATGCGCTGAAGGGTGTTTATGGGTGTGTGCTGATAGATGCATGGCTTGATGGATGGGTTCAGATGTGTGTGTGTGTGTGTTGACGGGCAGGTGCTCAACAACAGCTTCCGGAGACTTTAATGCTTTACTTCATTTAAAATGAAAACGACTGCCACGTTCACCCCATCTGTGAATTAAAAGGCCAAAAGCAGCCACTTTGAGCTGTCAGAGAGAAAGATGGATGAGCAGTGTGTTGGTTCTCCACGTTTCAGATGAGACGAGTGCTCACCTGATGCTTCAACTCACTTAACTTCACAAACGTATCCTGTCCGTTTGAAAATCCCGAATGACCATCATCAGTGTGTCCCAAAAGAGGGGATGACGTCACCGGAGAAACATCGGCCTCTCTGCTAAAAAGCTTTCCCTGGGGTCGAAGCCTCCCCCTTGTTTGAACAAACTGATACAAAGTCATTAGAAATGCACATTACACGACAACTACTGCATATTAACAACACTCAGGAGCCAATTAATCATTATGGCATCAATATCTAATTAACATAAAATTATTCTCTTTTTAAAAGTCCACGTTGGAGGTGACAGGGTTACCTCATCGATAATGCAAATGATCCATTAACTAGACAGAGTCCAGACAGAGCTCACAAAAAGACTGCGTTTTGAAGCTAGTGTAACTTCTTACAATGTGCTGATTTTATTTTTAAGTTTTAAAGGAATAAATGAAACAAATATTATCCTTTCGAAACACTATTAGGATATTTGTTTTCCTCCAAACTGAAATGCAGCTGTATATACTGTGATTCAACTATTCATAGAAGGCCAGTTGTATTTCTTTTTCAGTTTCAGCTAAATCTAATACATGAATATGTCATGTTCTCGCAAAGTTGAAACATTTTTATTGTTATAAAATGATGTTTTGAAATGTGGTCCCGCTCATACGAGTATATATAATAGAATAATGTGTGATTGGACGTTTCCTAGAGCCTCATCCTGGCACGAGTGTGTTACTGCATCGCCTCGTCTTCACACACTGGCCCTCATCTCAGTCTGTTCTGGAGTCTGAGCGACAGGCGAGATCGCAGCTTAATACCAAACATGAAAAGGGTTTCCCGGGTTCAAGACTCCTCATTGATTAGCCCTGGCTCTCTCTCTCTTCTCATATCATCTTCAGTTCTGCGGGCCGATCCAGTCCCTGCAGAAAACGCTATTGATCGCCGTGTCTGAACAAGACAAGCAGAAGATCCTCAATGGCTTTTGGAAAATGTCAATGATGGTTTAAAGTCATGGAGTAGATAAGGATGACACACGTTATCAAGAACTTTTTATCATCTGTTTTTTTTTAATCTAGGGACTGTTCAAAGATCGGATTCTTTAATTACAAGGGCTTACGCTTTTATTTCGACTTAGAATGTTAATTTGACTCTGCATATATACGTAGGCGCAAGTTTATTTTTTTTTAGATATTATTACAATGCATCTCTGTGTTTCCAAATCAAGAGACTGTGCTATTTATATATTGTGCTATATAAACTGGTATGGATGTGATGTCACATACATCTTTGGTTCATCTCCACACTATTCACACATTTGTAAACTCCCAGTTAAACCATCATAATTCATTCTCCACACCCTGGTCAATCTCTACAATCCTACTTCACCCACCAGTTCACCCTTTAGAATACCAGTTAATCTGTCCAAACCCTGTTCCCAATTTGCCCAATACACGCCAACTAATCACTCTCTCACTCTCAGTCAGTCTCTCCCAGTTAATCTCTGTGCTCCCAATTCACCATCTATTCTCAGTTAATCTTTTTACAGCCATTCTCCCTTTATACTCCCAGTTAATCTCTACATTCTCAGTTTACCCTTTACAGTCTCAGTTAATCTGTACATTCCCAGTTTAAACTTCTGTGCTTCTAGTTAACCGTACATTCCCAGTTTATTTTCTACACTTTCAGTTATTCTGTACATTCCCAGTTTATCGTGTAAACTTCCAGTTAATATGTACGTTCCCAGTTCATTTTCTACACTTCCAGTTAATCTGTACATTCCCAGTTCATTTTCTACAATTCCAGTTAATCTGTACGTTCCCAGTTCATTTTCTACACTTCCAGTTAATCTGTACGTTCCCAGTTCATTTTCTACACTTCCAGTTAATCTGTACGTTCCCAGTTCATTTTCTACACTTCCAGTTAATCTGTACATTCCCAGTTCATTTTCTACACTTCCAGTTAATCTGTACATTTCTAGTTCATTTTCTACACTTCCAGTTAATCTGTACGTTCCCAGTTCATTTTCTACACTTCCAGTTAATCTGTACATTCCCAGTTCATTTTCTACACTTCCAGTTAATCTGTATATTCCCAGTTCATTTTCTAGACTTCCAGTTAATCTGTACATTCCCAGTTCATTTTCTACACTTCCAGTTAATCTGTATATTCCCAGTTCATTTTCTAGACTTCCAGTTTATCTGTACATTCCCAGTTCATTTTCTACAATTCCAGTTAATCTGTACATTCCCAGTTCATTTTCTACAATTCCAGTTAATCTGTACGTTCCCAGGTCATTTTCTACAATTCCAGTTAATATGTACATTCCCAGTTCATTTTCTACAATTCCAGTTAATCTGTACATTCCCAGTTCATTTTCTACACTTCCAGTTAATCTGTACATTCCCAGTTCGTTTTCTACACTTCCAGTTAATCTGTACATTTCCAGTTCATTTTCTACACTTCCAGTTAATCTGTACATTCCCAGTTCATTTTCTAGACTTCCAGTTAATCTGTACATTCCCAGTTCATTTTCTACACTTCCAGTTAATCTGTATATTCCCAGTTCATTTTCTAGACTTCCAGTTAATCTGTACATTCCCAGTTCATTTTCTAGACTTCCAGGTAATCTGTACATTCCCAGTTCATTTTCTACACTTCCAGTTAATCTGTACATTTCCAGTTCATTTTCTAGACTTCCAGTTAATCTGTACATTCCCAGTTCATTTTCTACACTTCCAGTTAATCTGTACATTTCCAGTTCATTTTCTAGACTTCCAGTTAATCTGTACATTCCCAGTTCATTTTCTACACTTCCAGTTAATCTGTACGTTCCCAGTTCATTTTCTACACTTCCAGTTAATCTGTTCATTTCCAGTTCATTTTCTACACTTCCAGTTAATCTGTACATTTCCAGTTCATTTTCCACACTTCCAGTTAATCTGTACATTCCCAGTTCATTTTCTAGACTTCCAGTTAATCTGTACATTCCCAGTTCATTTTCTACACTTCCAGTTAATCTGTACATTTCCAGTTCATTTTCTACACTTCCAGTTAATCTGTACGTTCCCAGTTCATTTTCTACACTTCCAGTTAATCTGTTCATTTCCAGTTCATTTTCTACACTTCCAGTTAATCTGTACATTCCAAATTTATTTTCTACACTTCCAGTTAATCTGTATATTCCCAGTTCATTTTCTAGACTTCCAGTTAATCTGTACATTCCCAGTTCATTTTCTACACTTCCAGTTAATCTGTATATTCCCAGTTCATTTTCTAGACTTCCAGTTTATCTGTAAATTTCCAGTTCATTTTCTACACTTCCAGTTAATCTGCATATTCCCAGTTTGTTTTCTACACTTCCAGTTAATCTGTACATTCCCAGTTCGTTTTCTACACTTCCAGTTAATCTGTACATTCCCAGTTCATTTTCTACACTTCCAGTTAATCTGTACATTCCCAGTTCATTTTCTACAATTCCAGTTAATCTGTACGTTCCCAGTTCATTTTCTACACTTCCAGTTAATCTGTACATTTCCAGTTCATTTTCTACACTTCCAGTTAATCTGTACATTCCCAGTTCATTTTCTACACTTCCAGTTAATCTGTACATTCCCAGTTCATTTTCTACACTTCCAGTTAATCTGTACATTCCCAGTTCATTTTCTACACTTCCAGTTAATCTGTACATTCCCAGTTCATTTTCTACACTTCCAGTTAATCTGTACATTTCCAGTTCATTTTCTATACTTCCAGTTAATCTGTACATTTCCAGTTCATTTTCTACACTTCCAGTTAATCTGTACATTTCCAGTTCATTTTCTACACTTCCAGTTAATCTGTACATTCCCAGTTCATTTTCTACACTTCCAGTTAATCTGTACATTCCAAATTTATTTTCTACACTTCCAGTTAATCTGTATATTCCCAGTTCATTTTCTACACTTCCAGTTAATCTGTACATTCCCAGTTCATTTTCTACACTTCCAGTTAATCTGTATATTCCCAGTTCATTTTCTAGACTTCCAGTTTATCTGTAAATTTCCAGTTCATTTTCTACACTTCCAGTTAATCTGCATATTCCCAGTTTGTTTTCTACACTTCCAGTTAATCTGTACATTCCCAGTTCATTTTCTACACTTCCAGTTAATCTGTACATTCCCAGTTCATTTTCTATAGTTCCAGTTAATTTGTACATTCCCAGTTCATTTTCTACACTTCCAGTTAATCTGTACATTCCCAGTTCATTTTCTACACTTCCAGTTAATCTGTACATTCCCAGTTCATTTTCTACACTTCCAGTTAATCTGTACATTCCCAGTTCGTTTTCTACACTTCCAGTTAATCTGTACATTTCCAGTTCATTTTCTACACTTCCAGTTAATCTGTACATTCCAAATTTATTTTCTACACTTCCAGTTAATCTGTATATTCCCAGTTCATTTTCTAGACTTCCAGTTAATCTGTACATTCCCAGTTCATTTTCTACACTTCCAGTTAATCTGTATATTCCCAGTTCATTTTCTAGACTTCCAGTTTATCTGTAAATTTTTACAGTTCATTTTCTACACTTCCAGTTAATCTGCATATTCCCAGTTTGTTTTCTACACTTCCAGTTAATCTGTACATTCCCAGTTCGTTTTCTACACTTCCAGTTAATCTGTACATTCCCAGTTCATTTTCTACACTTCCAGTTAATCTGTACATTCCCAGTTCATTTTCTACAATTCCAGTTAATCTGTACGTTCCCAGTTCATTTTCTACAATTCCAGTTAATCTGTACGTTCCCAGTTTATTTTCTACACTTCCAGTTAATCTGTACATTCCCAGTTCATTTTCTACACTTCCAGTTAATCTGTACATTCCAAATTTATTTTCTACACTTCCAGTTAATCTGTATATTCCCAGTTCATTTTCTAGACTTCCAGTTAATCTGTACATTCCCAGTTCATTTTCTACACTTCCAGTTAATCTGTATATTCCCAGTTCATTTTCTAGACTTCCAGTTTATCTGTAAATTTCCAGTTCATTTTCTACACTTCCAGTTAATCTGTACATTCCCAGTTTGTTTTCTACACTTCCAGTTAATCTGTACATTCCCAGTTCATTTTCTACACTTCCAGTTAATCTGTACATTCCCAGTTCATTTTCTATAGTTCCAGTTAATTTGTACATTCCCAGTTCATTTTCTACACTTCCAGTTAATCTGTACATTCCCAGTTCATTTTCTACACTTCCAGTTAATCTGCATATTCCCAGTTTGTTTTCTACACTTCCAGTTAATCTGTACATTCCCAGTTCATTTTCTACACTTCCAGTTAATCTGTACATTCCCAGTTCATTTTCTATAGTTCCAGTTAATTTGTACATTCCCAGTTCATTTTCTACACTTCCAGTTAATCTGTACATTCCCAGTTCATTTTCTACACTTCCAGTTAATCTGTACATTCCCAGTTCATTTTTTTACACTTCCAGTTAATCTGTACATTCCCAGTTCGTTTTCTACACTTCCAGTTAATCTGTACATTTCCAGTTCATTTTCTACACTTCCAGTTAATCTGTACATTCCCAGTTCATTTTCTACACTTCCAGTTAATCTGTACATTCCCAGTTCATTTTCTGTGATTCCAGTTAGTCTTTACAATCCTAGATTATCTTCGATGCTTCTAATTAATCTCTACACTCCCACTTTACCTTCTGCACTTCCAGGTAATCTGTACATAATCTTTAGATTAGCTTCTACGATTGCAGTTAATCTCTACATTCCCAGTTCACCCTCCACAAGTTAATCTGTATTCTCCAAATTGAGCCTCCGACTGCCACTCTATATTCAAAGTTTCCATCACATTTTATTAACTCTCTTTACTGCTAGTTTTCTCTTCACACTCCCACTTATGGTCCCGATTATACTATTGGCAAAGTTCTTCGTTCCTCGCTCAGGCAAAACCAGAGGTCGGTCTAAATAAATGAATAGCGGCGCACCAGTTTACGGCTTGCGAATCTACGACGTCGTCCGCCTCCAGGAGTGCTTCTTAGAAGAGTATTTCAGGGTGAGTGGTGAAGAAACATCAGTTATTAGTAATTGTCATGGGCCAAAGGTAGTGTGAAGGTGTTAAGCAGACGGCACAATATTTTCTGGAATATTTGCACTGGCTAACTCTTTCAAAACTGCAGAAACAAAATTTATATGCTAACACCCGGTTGTTCTTTAATTTAGCTTGAAGCAGTGTTGTAGTCGAGACCACCTCACTCGAGTCCGAGTCGACACCGAGACCAGAGAGAGTCGAGTCCGAGTCAAGACCGAGTCCATAGAGAGTCGAGTCCAAGTCGAGTCCGAGACCAGAGACGGTCGAGTCCGAGTCGAGACCGAGACCAGTGAGGGTTGATTACCTAATTTACTTTTATTTACTTCGAGAAATCCTTTTTTTTTTTTTTTTTTTTTACTGAATTTACTTAGAGTTTAAAAAATATGATCAGTTTAGGGTAAAAAGGCCGCATAGTAGGTGGTGTTAAAAGTAATTTTATTACAATTTGTCATGCGCAGTTGCGCACTAGAAAATCACCAATCACTGGGCGTGTCAATCAATTTAAAGAAATATTTTATTAGTATACATTAATAATCATGAAAAATATTTTTAATTGACCTCGAGTGGACTCGGGAATAATTCCGAGTCCTAAAAAAAAAAATGTTCGAGTACGAGTCAATTCCGAGTCCATGACAAGACCAAGACCATTAAAATATGGTCTCGAGACCGAGTCCGAGACGAGTCCGAGTCTCGAGTACTACAACACTGGCTTGAAGTACGTTGGGACCTTAAATCTCCACACAGCACAAATACTCGGTCGTATTGCATTGCGCTGCAACTGGCCGTTTCCATTCCAGTCGTTCTCCATGTCAAAAGTATCTCAGGCG
This sequence comes from Pimephales promelas, assembly GCF_988280905.1. Taxonomy (NCBI): domain Eukaryota; kingdom Metazoa; phylum Chordata; class Actinopteri; order Cypriniformes; family Leuciscidae; genus Pimephales; species Pimephales promelas. The sequence goes on along the minus strand of NC_142793.1, from coordinate 2,048,780 downwards.
TGTGGAGTAAGTCATACATATATAAATACAACAAAGCAGGAGTTTACTGACGCGCCGCACTGTTGCATCCAGTATAAACACAGTGTCGTACTCCCAGTTAATCTCTTTACTCCCAGTTGATCCACACTCCCGGTTATTCCTTGCACTCTCCTTCAACTGTTTGCAGTTTCTGTTCCCTTAGTTAATGTCTACAGTGCCGGTTCCCCTCCACACTCCCAGGCGAAACCATTAAAGCTCCCAGTTGATCTCTATACTCCAGGTTAATCCTTCCACTCCCAGTTCATCCCAAGCATCCCGATCTTAATTCACTCTGAAGAGGGTTCACCTGTTCTCTGCTTTTGTTCAGTTGTAAGGATCCTTCCGAGATCTCATTAGTCTTGTCTCATCGCTGCGCGGGGATGACCCTAATGATGTATTCTGAAAAAAGGCACCAAAATTTAAACGCAATATAAGTGAAATTGATTAATGAGAGGCACTTGCAGGAGGAAGAGAGTTACAATGATGCTGGAAATAAAAAATGATGTATTAATCCCCCACAATTACAGATGGTTCAATCCTCTCGACAACCGCTATCCATTTGAGATGCTATTAGCATGCATAATTATGCTAATTAAGCCGTAATTAAGTGTTAATCCTTCAGAGAGTCTACCCTTTCTTTGTGTGTAATTTTCTGCAAGATGGCAGTAAGCAGTTTTCCCAGGCTTTCTGAGCGCTTCTTTAAGACAACAGAGATGGCTGGATATGATTCTCTTTCATTGGCTCCTATTATGCTTAATTGGTTATTTTCAAAAAACCCTTTGAGATTTAATTAGTTTGAAAATCACGAGTCGTTTTTCCTTCATTGACTTGACCCACGCCACCATTTTACAGTTCTTCTTAAACATATTGATCCATTTAAATAATATAAGTAACTGAGTCAGCATCAGCACACTTAAAGTCTACAAATGTAATATTGAATATGTATTTATTTAGGCTGTGATGGCTTTGGTGATATCGCATGTGATACTGAGAGTTATTTGTAATATAATGTTGTAATATCGTGTGCACACCTGCCCGGGGACTGCAGATAGAGCTAGCTCTGGTACAAAACATAATTTCTTAAGATTAATGTACTTTGTACATTGTCCCTGACTAATAAACTAATAAAAAAACAGTAATTACCTTGTATTGAATACATATGTTTACTAAGACTGCATTTTCTTGTATCTTCTAAGATGGTATTTTACAATATAATTGGACATGCTGATAAAATTGTGATATTTTGTTTTATTTTGGTGAACTCCACCTTCCCTGGCATTTTCAGTGTAAAAAAAGCAATATAACAGTCACACAGTACCACAATCTAAAAAAATAAATGAAATTAAAAAAGAATAACATTTAAATTGCGATTCATTGTAATAAGAAAAGAGATATTACCGTGCAGAACAGGTACGCCTCTCTAACTAAGGCCTTAGGGAAAGAGCGATACCCTATAGAGCAACACAGATTCATTTGCATGACAATTATACACACATAAAAATGAAGCCCTTTTGTTTTAGGGAGCACTAATGAACTGTGCACATGTTTAATTACAGGCAATTCATGTACAACTTTAATTAGGAACAATTAAACTGTATCTCAGTTGAGCTATAGTCAGAGCTGTGTGTGTTGATGAGCGACGAGAGGCTCCGTATACAGTGTGAGTTCACAGGAAATGACACAACACCTGGACTCCGCTGACCTGTCAGGGGACCATCAGCGACCAATCAGCTCTGCCGTTAAAACATTATTGGCCTGTAAATAACCATTAAATATAACTACGAATTTAATAAATGAGAAATGTATTTTGCTATAATTAATTAATACAATATTATATATATTATTCATTTTTATATATAAAAATAACATGAACAATATTTGTTTTTTTCATGAACATTTTTTTTTTTAAATCAAAAATGAGGTTTCAATGAGGGAAAAAAAAAAAAAAAAACTGTGAGGATTACCCTAATTTACACCACAGTACTTTACTGGTAAAGCATCGGTATAAAAATAATTAAGTGCAATGCTAAGTAACTTCACAGTCGATGCCAAAACGTAATTAGAGATTCATCCGCTCGTATATATCAAAATTAGTGCGTGTCAACAGGGGGCCATGCATCAGAGCCAAGCAAAGAAGCTTCCGGACTGCTGTGAAATACAGCCTGGGGTTCAAACGCTGGAATTAAGGGATTTTAATTAAAGCTAGAGAAGTGTACCACCTGGTTTTGCTCATTGCTAATGCACACCCCACTCAGGAAAAGCCCTCCAATGGCTAATTTAATGGACTGTTCTCAAACAAACAGCAGATACAGTTATGAGTTCCTGCAAGCATACCAGCAGCCAACATGGGTAATTCATAACAGGTATGAAAATATACTCAAATTCAGCTAGTCAAGTCAATGACAGCAATTTAATGTGCTTGAATGCATGAACGGGTTAACCAGTTGCAAGCTAACCGTTGCATACTGTTCAGTAAATATCCAATATATAGTGTTTTTTTTTACTCAATTAATATTCCTTTGAGCTCATCCAAAGAGTGGCTCAATCCAATCACTGCCCATTAATACAGCAGAAAACAGGTTATTGATCCCTTTCTTTTATATATTCCAGTCATCCATTCTCCCATCATCATCAAACTCACGGGTCAGAGCAAAACTTTGAACAAACAACTACAATCAGGGCCGTGCACAGACGTTTTAGGAAGGCTCAAGTGAAAAAAAGGACTAATTATTTATAAAAAGTAAAGCTATTAATTGTGTCATGCAATATTCTATATTTGCCCACAGAAGCCAACCCTGCACTCAAAAAAGATACGTTGGCTTTAATTAATTTTATTTCGTCAACAGGTTCCACATAACTGGGTTAGGTTAAACAAACATAATTTGTTCACTGTAAAAAATATTGATGGTTTAGCTTAAAAAAGTAAGTAACCTGGTTGCCTTAAAAATTTAAGTTCATTGAACTGGAAAAAGTGAGTTAATGCAATGAAGGAGAATGATCATCAGAAACTCAAAATTATATGTTACCTGAACTAAATACATTATTTAAGCTGATTTGACAAAAGAAAAATTGTTGTGATTACTACACTGTAAAAAAATATTGTTGGTTTAACTTAAAAAAGTAAGTAACCTGGTTGCCTTAAAAATTTAAGTTAATTGAACTGGAAAAAGTGAGTTAATGCAATGAAGGAGACTGATTTAATCATCAGAAACTAAAAAAATTATATGTTACCTGAACTAAATAAATTATTTAAGTTGATTTGACAAAAGAAAAATTGTTGTGATTACTACACTGTAAAAAAATATTGTTGGTTTAACTTAAAAAAGTAAGTAACCTGGTTGCCTTAAAAATTTAAGTTAATTGAACTGGAAAAAGTGAGTTAATGCAATGAAGGAGACTGATTTAATCATCAGAAACTAAAAAAATTATATGTTACCTGAACTAAATAAATTATTTAAGTTGATTTGACAAAAGAAAAATTGTTGTGATTACTACACTGTAAAAAAATATTGTTGGTTTAACTTAAAAAAGTAAGTAACCTGGTTGCCTTAAAATTGTAAGTTGATTGAACTGGAAAAAGGTTCGGTTAAAACGCTGATTGAGCGAATCAATGTGACATGATATGAATTTCGATAAGTTGTACTCTATCTTTAACAAACTTTCAGGCGCTCATTCATGTTTATTTCACGCTGTGACTGGTATTATTAAGCCGGAAGAGAGATCAGCGCTGCTGCTTCTCCAGAGCGATCTCACGCCACAGCGACAAAACGCTATTTATGTTTTTGAATTTCTAAAGAAAATGGACGTAATTTGAAAATCGAGACTTTGCTTCATATCAATAGTAACAAAGGACAAAGATTATTGCGATTTCTTTTTTATGCGCGCAGCCGCGATACAATCCCATTCATTCAAATGAAACAGGATGACTAATCGATTCTTGAGATTTAAGAATCGATTAATATCGAGAAATCGATATTTATTACCCAGCCCTACTAAATAATGCATCTCTGCAGGTCGTAGTCAGGTATTGTTATCACTTTAACAACTATCTTCAAATGAGTTTTCCAGCGCTCGAACAAACGTGCCAGTTCCAGTGTTGACTTTTTCAGGAGAAATCAACCTACAGATGGCATAAACACATCTCCCCTGCATTTTAAGCTTGGATAGGAGAAAGTATTTTAACATCGAGAAATTGCACACATCACTTTTAAATAAAGCATTATACGTGTGTCAGAGTGGGAAAGCAGGGGATTATGGGGAATGAGCAGATTCGGTGTAAGTTTAAGGGTAGTGAGCCCATGAAGAGAGCGAGAGAGCCGACCCCTCCTGGGGCCTGTGGCCATGCTGTAATAATGAGCCCTGGAGAGCAACACAGTGTGTGCCACGAAGAGCCATGCCCACAGGTACTGACCATAATAACTGCCCCTGGGAACGAGAGAGAGTAATAACCAAGTCTCTTTTCTCATTCTCCTACAAACAGCGTCCTCGAAAAAAGTGCTGTGCCCAAAACACATTGTCCACTGGATTCTCTGTCCTGTAATTGAAGTGAGTGTCACACACTGCGAGAGGCAGAATAAGAGCCGCTGAGATTTGATCATTTGGGGTAATAGGTTTCCCCTGCACAAACAGGTGGAGGCCGTCGCTGTGGTGGAGGAGAACGCTAAAGACACGACACAATCGTCTGAGAGTGCACTTAACTAAAACTAATCGATTAGAGAGACCTCAATACACAGGCCTCACAGAGCCCATCTGTCAAATCACATCAGCCCCCGCGCTGATCCCGCACGCGGCACCACTTATCAGCATGATACCCCGCTCGTGCGCGCGCATGGCGGGAAAGCCCTTTTGATATGGCTCACTTCATTAAGATCTGACATCTTCAGGTTAACACACACACACACAGGAACTATCGTAGTAAGCTGCCTTAAGACATCATGAGTGTGTAGACATCAATTGAGTTTGCAGTTATTTAGATTATTAATATATACAATTTTATTTATAACAGTTCAGTTTAACTACAATATTCACTGACATGTTTGTTATATTTACTTAGAAGCCAATCCCATAGTGCACTGCATCATGCAAGCTCAAAAAAGCTTCAAGCTACAATATTAAATATTACACATAATTACATGTATAGCTTAGAACTTACCCACTCGTAAACTTGACTAGCAAACCGGTCCTACTCGTTTACTCAAATAAACTCACATTTATGTGTATAGTGTTTTTCCCCGTACAGAGCGATCTGTTATCAGAGGGGATTGTGTGTTTTTCAGAAATGTATAAATACACATCACACTGTCAGCTAAACAAATGTTTATTTTAACAATATATTAATTCAAGGCAGAAACATTGAGCTCAATGTTTGTTAAATGGGATATATAGAAAAAAGTAGCAATACAACATTGTACCGAACGATTATTATTTTTGACGTAAGTTAAAGACGCCAAATATAAAGTGGGACCAACTGTTGATTATAAAGTCATTTAATATCAGGGTTAAAGTTGAAGTACCAAAATAACCAAAACATTAAATAACTAAAACTTAATTAAAAACAATGTGGACATTTAAAACACAGCTGAAAAAAAAATTAACTAAAATTTTAAATGAAAATATACAAATAAAATCTAATTTCTAATTCTGAACACAAACTGTAATAGTACGTCATAGATACTAAATTATACACTGTAAAAAACATATTTTCATGATTAGTAATCACAACATTTTTTCTTTTGTCAAATCAACTTAAATAATTTATTTATTTGAGATAACTTATTATTTTGAGTTTCTGATTAAATCAATCTGCTTCATTGCATTAACTCACTTTTTCCAGTTCAACGAACTTAAAATTTGAAGGCAACCAGGTTACTTACTTTTTTAAGTTAAACCAAAAATATTTTTTTACAGTGTAACGGTCAGCTACTGTAAAACTTTTTGTTGGTTTAACTTAAAAAAAAAATTAACCTGGTTGCCTTCAAATTCTGAGTTGATTGAACTGGAAAAAGTGAGTTAATACAATGAAGGAGATTAATTTAATCATCAGAAACTCAAAATAATAAGTTATCTCAACTAAATAAATTATTTGGTAAATGGACTGCATTTATATGGCGCTTTCAGACCTAATGGCCACCAAAGCGCTTAACATATTGCCTCACATTCACCCATTCACACACTCATTCATACACCGACGGCGGTGTCAGCCATGCAAGGCGCCATCCAGCTCGTCGGGAACAGTGTCTCGCTCACGGACAACCATGAACCACTGCCGCCCATAAATTTAAGTAAATTTGCTTTGACTTAAATCAAACTTAAGTTGATTTGACAAAAGAAAAAAATGTTGTGATCAGTGTTGGGTAAGTTACTCTAAAAAAGTAATTAATTACTAGTTACTAATTACCTCTTCAGCAGTGTAATTAGATTACTGTACTGATTACTTTCTCTAAAAAGTATTTAATTACTTTTAATTACTAATTACTTTCAAAATCCCATATCTATCTCAACCAGCTGAATAATACAAGGATAGACGAATCTGTTTTAATTCTTTCAAATAAATACTATAAAATTGCACGAATTATCCTAAATCTGACCAAGGTGGAGAAGGTTACATTATAAAAACATACTTTTTAGCATCAGACAATACATTTTGATGTTAAACCCACTATTGTTTTATGTCTGATCTCATGACATTTCACACTTTTTTTCATACATATTTTACAATAATTCGAGTGCGGTTGTAATATTTAGACACCTCATAAAATGCATACGAATCGCTGTGAGATCGGATTGATCTATACACAGTATTTACCTCAATTACATCAGAAGTAACTGTAATTAAATTACAGATAAATGAAGAGTAATCCCTTACTTTACATTTTCAAGGGAAAAGTAGTTAAATTACAGTAACTAATTACTTAGTAATTAGTTACACCCAACACTGGTTGTGATTGTATCTTGAAAATATATATATATATATATATATTTTTTCATCGAAAAGTGTGCTTCATGTGAAGAGAGCGCTACATTTATGACACAAAGTTGCCGCCTATGTAGAGCACTTAAATTCAGCTTTTGGAACAGAGCCACACCGTATATGTGGAGGGATTGATCCATACAATACAGCAAAGTCCCATTAAACATCTCCACAACAAACACCATCAGATAATTAAAGCGAGAGAGAGAGAGAGAGAGAGAGAGAGAGAGAGAGAGAGAGAGAGAGAGAGAGAGAGAGAGAGAGAGAGAGAGAGAGAGAGAGAGAGAGAGAGAGAGAGAGAGAGAGAGAGAGATGCTGTCTGTTTGCAGGCTTGTGTCATTTAATCTGGTTAATTGAATGCTTCAATAATTCTGAGCAGATTATACTCTGACAAAGTGGCACTTTAAGGTCAGGGTTAAGTAAGGCCAATTATCTATTTGTCAAATACATAAAGCTCTCATCTAATTTCCGCTCATTGAAATTGATTGTGGTGTAAAAACGGATCCCAGATGGCTAATAAGATTTGGTGGTGAAAAAAAAGCAAATATTATCTAAAGGTAAGGGATGAGGCTTGATGAGAACAGAATCCACAAAGCTGATTTTCACGCAAGAATCGCCTTTAGCTGACAAGATCAAGATCAGCCAAAGCTGTTTATCCAAGACACCAGAAATGAGGAGCGCCTTGACATGAGGAAATCTTCGTGAGTAGTAGATGCTGATTGGTTAATGCAGCGCGAGGTGCGTCAATACAGTTACAGCTTTAGTAATGTGCAACACTGAATGTTCTGATCAATGTGTTGACTTGTAGAAGTTACTTGATAAAATCCTCTGAACAATTTGCACGAACACATTATAAGTAAATGTTACTGACACTGCTCTGTACAACTGCTGTGCTTAGACTCCAGAACACTCCAGACTGACTGATGATAATCTCTCTCTCTCTCTCTCATACTCTCTCTCCCTTCGTCCGTTCGTCCATCCATCCATCTCTCTCTCTCTCTATCTATCTTCAATATCTGTATTTTATATGAAATATATTAAAGGAACACTCCGACTTTTTGGGACTTTAGCCTATTCACCTTACCCCCCAGAGTTAGATAAGTCCATACATACCTTTTTCATCTCCGTGCGTGCTATAAGTCTGTTTGACGCACCCACCGCTAGCCTAGCTTAGCACAAAGACTGGATGTGAATGGTTGCAGCTTTCATACTAATCCAAATGAGTGACAAAATAACGCAAACGTTTTCCTATTTACATGTTGTGGTTTGTATAGTCACAGAGTGTGCAAATATCAAGGCCATATGAGACACAGACATCTTTTGACCGTATAAATACTATATTTTCTGAAGGGGAAGCACTGCTACTTGGGCAGAGTGATAACAATCACCTGAGACGCACCGTGACGAGGAGCAGAGAGTTCGCTTCGCTCAGCGTTGGAATAAAGAGTCAGCAATTACTAACGTTAGATAGAAAAGCATAGTTTATCATGGGTGTTTGCTTTATTGTATGAGCTGTGACAATAAACAGGGGAGACCAGGTTAATACAGTACCATGTTTCATTGATTTCCAACCAAAAACGCACCCAGATTTATAAATATCACATGAATAAATAATTATTATTACAGGAATCAATATATTTTAAATGCAATTTATTAGCTGAACCAAATGTATTCAACAGTAGCCTATATAATATACAGTATTGCATTACTAGGATAGAATAAGGGGAAAGTAATAGCACAAATTGTTTTTGCACAATGAACTCACAGCCTATCGTACCCTTTTGCACGCTCAAGTTCGTTATTTCCATGGTTATTTCAAATTTAGGCTACTAGGCGCACCGCGCGCAGGGTGCAAGTTCAACGCGGTGAACGCGCTCATTTTTTTTTTCCCAAGCGCGTCCGCACCGCATCAAGATAAAAACATATTCATACCCTAATCATATAATAGTGTCACTAACGTTACATTAGCTCTGGCTAAAGGCACTGTTACAGTAGGTCATCTAAAAACATAACGGAACACTTACCTCAGCTGCAGGTGATCCACTTGTCCTGTCTGTGCTATCGATGGGATAGCCGTATCCTTCAGCACATTATGGTCCGTGTGGCAAATTCCATTTTTTCAAAATAGTCGTCCTCATTGAAATGTACCGAGCAAACATAATGTCCCTTGATAATCTTATGGTGTGTTTGGATAAATATCCAGAGTAAGTTAGCCATTTCTTCATCCAGTCAGCGTTTTTAGTTGGAATTCTGTGAAACATGGTATTACCTCCCCTGTTTACAGTCGCAGCTATTTACAATAGAGCGAAAACCCATGACTCTAAACTACGCTTTTACTATTTATAAATTGCTGACTCTATTACCCAAACACCGAGCGAACTCTCCGCTCCTCACCACAGCGTGTCTCCGGTGATGCGGTTATTACGCCGTCAAAGTAGCAGTGCTTCGCCTTCAGAGAATAGTTCCCAGGTTTTATACGGTTAAAAGATGTCTGTGTCTCATTTGACTTTGTTATTTGTACATTATGTGACTATACAAATCACAACATGTAAATAGGAAAACGTTTGCGTTATTTTGCCACTCATTTGGATTAGTATGAAAGCTGCAACCAGTCACATCGAGTCTTTGTGCTAAGCTAGGCTAGCGGTGGGTGCGTCAAACAGACTTATAGCACGCACGGAGATGAAAAAGGTATGTATGGACTTATCTAACTCTGGGGGGTAAGGTGAATAGGCTAAAGTCCCAAAAAGTCGGAGTGTTCCTTTAAATCAAATTGTTAAACTATAATAAAGAATTACATTTGTTTTAGTCAAGTCACCATTATAGCAAATTATACAGTACAGATTGTTTCAAAGCAGCTTTACTGTAAAAAACTGTAACAGAACAAAATAAAAAACAAACCAACAATCAAACTGGAAAAGAACAATTAATGATGCAAACTTCACAAAACAATAGTCATATGCTGATGTATTACTCATAACTCTATAAGCGCAGCAGGACGCAGCCGGACGGACGGACTCGCTGGGATTCTTCTAGATCTATGAAATAAACAGCACACATTCAAACTGACAATTAAGCCAAAACACGGCGCTGTTGGGGTCAGTGTGACACGGCTCTCACTGCCAAGCCCGAAACCGCATGAGGATGATCCCTGACCTCACGTTCCACAACACACACTGACCATACTGACCGTAAAGCAGCACTATTTAAGCTTTGCAAATTTATAGCATAAGCGTAAGGAATAATTGACTTGGGCTGTTGAATTATTAGAAAATAATGCACACCTGAGACGGTAACGCAGGCGCACGCTCTTGCATGTGGCACTAATTTCTTATGGATCGCATCCTGCGGCTCCGTTGCTAATTTGAAAACTTCATTTTAGAGCTAACCCGTTTAATCCCACCGGTCGCAATTGTGACCGCAGCTTTTTTTTTCTTCTTATTTCTGGAAGCTCTAAAAATGTTGTTATTGACTTTGGGCAAGAAATTCAACTTTTAAATGACAAAATAGATCGTCTTGATTAAAATCAATAATGTCATGTGATTAGTGTGAAGGTCACATGAGCAGATCAGTTCACTTCTTGCTTGCACATCTAGAAGAAGATTTCTTACTCAGGCTACTACAAAAAGTAGTATATAAAACATCTTAATTTACAGACAGAACAATCATCTTTTGTACTTTGATGAGGGGGTGGGGGGGGGGGTGGGTGGTAGCATTTCTCTCAAAAAAATTACCAAAGTGTTTCGATATTTTTCCTATTTAAAACTTGACTCTTCTGTAGTTACATCGTGCACTTAGACGGAAAATGTAAAGTTGCGATATCTAGGCTGATATGACTAGGAACTACTATACTCTCATTCCTGCGTAATAATCAGGAAACTTTACTGCCGTACCATGAGTGCAGCAGGCGAATGACTACACAAACTTAGTCCCGGTCACGTCTGAAGCCGGGGACTATTTTCAGGCGCTGCGTCATAACATTACGCATGCTGCACTCATTGTACGACAGTAAAGTTTCCTGATTATTACGCAGGAATGAGAGTATAGTTCCTAGTCATATCAGCCTAGATATCGCAACTTTACATTTTCCGTCTGTCTAAGTGCACGATGTAACTATAGAAGAGTCAAGTTTTAAATAGGAAAAATATCGAAACACTTTGGTAATATTTTTGAGAGAAATGCTACTGGTCTTGTGCACTTCAGTGATGTATGCTAAGCTATGCTAAAAGTGGTGCCGCCACAACCGGAGATCGGCTGAATGGATTCAAAAAAGGTAAAACTCAACAGTTTAACTCTGGGGCAGTTGTAAAATGAGCGTATTTCCAAAAAAAGTGGAGCATCCCTTTAAGTTACATGACAAATTATTTTTGTGATGTAACAAATCTTCCAGGAGAAGCTACGATATGCCCCAAAATAATAGGCCAACTACTTTGAATTAGGGGTTTGTTCACACCCTACATATGATCAATCCTTGACCTGTAGCAAACATCTCTCGAGATGAGCCGGGTTGGAGTCGGCCGGTGTTTTGTCATTGCTGCTCACTTCTGGAGTTGTGACTCAGAGTCATTGATGATAGGTGGAGTGGACAGTGACTGCTCACTTTAAAGCTCATCTCTTGTCTCCTGTTCTCATAATCTGTGTAAGATGGAGCGAGAGAAGCGTCCGTCTGCTGCGCTCGATCGGCCGTGACTGGCTGGCTTTGACGCACTACAACACGCCTTTCCCTGCAGGGCGCCCGCGTAGGTTCATAAGGTCAAGACCCCGGCTGGTGCTGTCGCTCCTTACCCGTCATGCTTTGTACTGAATCTGCTCCCCTGCCTGCCTGATGTTCTCTTCCTCAAAGTTTGTGTGCCGCCGCCGCTACCGTGTCCTGATGGGACGAGACAGCGGGGGGTGGACGGCGAGCCTGACTGCTCTTTTTTGACTTTGGAGCGGCTGGAGTGACGCTTTCACAAGCGGAGCGGGTCTCAGGCTGAGGAAGTCATCAGAGTGGCAGGCCTGTCAGATCACGGAGGGCCGGAGGTCTGATCTCCACCGTGGCAGGCAAAGAGACAGCGAGCGCAGACTGTGCCGCACTGACAGGGAATATGTTCACACAATTGGCAAGCTGGTGGCAACTGAGTGACTGAGACTTCAAGAGGCATCGCGTGAGGATTGCTGGTGGAGGACAGGAGCTGGGGCGAGTACGAGATAACAAACTCCTCCGATTCACCTCCAAATATCTCTTTGGTTCAAGTCAATTATAGGCTAGAATTAGGCAGTGTAGCATAAACAGGTCTCTGGTCTTTTATATCAGAGGTTCCCAACTTTTCTTGTACTTGCTTTCTAACACACTGTATGAAGATGGGAATGGTTATGTATTTTGCAGCATCTTAATTTTGATCAGAGTTGAATTATTTTAATATATATATCGATAACAACATTTTATTTATTTAAATACTGGTAAGTCATCTTGCTGCCACATTTCTTGGCGCACCTCCAGCTTCATTTACTCTGAAAAGTTGCTCAAATAAACTTAGCAGATTAAAATATTAGGGCAGAATGAAATAACCTGAAATTAACCTAACCCTAACCCTAAAGTATTAAATATTCAACATGACATCATGACTTTTGCGTAAACATATACGCCACTTTCGCGCCAGGTGGCGTGTTATCTCTACGCATTTTGAGCTATCCGCGTGTATCCGCGTGTATGCGTATATGTCTACGTCATTAACGTCCGCGTCATTTCGCGTGTCCGAACACGCAGTCAAATCCCCAGTCATAAATGCCATTAACCCCAGTGACGGTTAAGTTTAGGGACGGGGTTGAGGTAACTCATATGTTTATAAAACGTTAAGTCAACGGCGTTCATAAACACGCTGAAAGGCGATTATGCGTCTTGATAGCGCGCCAAAAATGGAAATACGAATTGGCGTGTCATACACACGCTACTTCATGAGATCAGTCTGAAATATTGGACCATATAATACAGTGCTCTCTGTAAATGAGAATGTAGCCAGAAGCAAATAATTGCTTGATCATGCAATGACAATATTATTCATATATGCAAAACAACAACAACAAGGATTTCAAATTTCATAAATCAGATTTTCATAAAATATACATGAGAACAAAAAGGATATCATACCATCAGAATATTATCATAATATCAAAATATTTTCATAATATCAGAATATTAAATATCTTGTGTTACGGGTGGTTTCTAGGGCGTTGCTAGGGTGTTGCTTACTGGCCCTATCCAAACCATAAGTCGATTTGCGTGTAAACCACAATATTAGCATAAGAACGTTAGGTACCTGGTGGGGTCTTCTGCTGTTGTAGCCCATCCGACTCAAGGTTGTGTGTGTTGTGTCTTTGCTGCATACCTCGGTTGTAACGAGTGGTTATTTCAGTCAAAGTTGCTCTTCTATCAGCTTGAATCAGTCGGCCCATTCTCCTCTGACCTCGCTCAAAATTGCTGAAATCTCCTTTCTTTCCTATTCTGACATTCAGTTTGGAGTTCAGGAGATTGTCTTGACCAGGACCACACCCCTAAATGCATTGAAGAAACTGCCATGTGATTGGTTGATTAGATAATTGCATTGATGAGAAATTGAGCAGGTGTTCTTAATAATCCTTTAGGGGAGTGTATTATATTTTTATACACATCACTTTTTGAATTCCTTCTACCTTATAGCGTTATTACAGTAATTAAATTCAGTGAGAAGTATAATTTTATTCAGGTGTAGCCTGTCTTAGCTGCCACCTGGCTTTATTTAACATTGCGCACTGGAGAAACTTTTCCCGAGTAATTAATACACTTATTTCCAATCATATATTTTCATCGGTCTTATAGGTGATATGAATTAGTTTTACCATTACACTAATGACATAACAATGACTGACACCTTATTTGAATTCCCCAGCATATACTGTGACATGTTTGCAGTCTCTCTCCACAATTGTGAAGCAAACCTCTGAACACTTTAACAAACATGACAGCCATGTAGAGAGAATAATGAATAATCATTACCTAAAGGTCCACAAATTATTGATGTAAAATAAGCAATGATATTTTTTTCCTCCATGCAATTTATTGCCATTAACAAGTAACTTGCAATCCAATAAATGTCAGTGTGGCTTTCAGTTAATTAAAGGAATAGATATTATATAGTAATGCAGGGTGGCACTTAGATCCCAATTGCCACAGACTGCAATTTACAGTCTGAGCTTTATTTGAAGGGAACCACAAATAATGACCATTAAGCTGTCAGCCAATGGACAGGAGATCACATTAATGAAATTAGATAAGCCGAGCGGTGATCTACACAGCCATCTCGCTAAAGAGACGAAGAGCTCGGAAAAAAAGGGTCAGGACCAATTAACTAACAAAACAATGCGGGGCCCCCGCCGCGGTCCAGCGTCCCTGCGTTTCCCAGGCCGCGGCGGTGTGTGTGTGTGTGTGTGTTTGGTGTGTCGGGATGAGACGTTATATGATTTCCTGGACCTTCTTCGTGTGACGCTGTAACCTTCATGCCAAAGGCTTCACAATGTCCTGAACGATTTACTTGCCCACACATCATTCCAAACGCATATGAATGACTCTTTCTGTGTGACATCGAATGTCCAACACTCTTTTCATTGGAAATCCTGCAAAAAAAGGACTTGAATGGCTGAATAAAAGTCATCCATATGCCATATTTTTCTATGTCTAGTTCAACAGCTTGTGCTCAGTAAGAGTTTTTGAAAGTCTCTTCTGCTCTGAAATATTGTAAAATATTATTACAACTGTTTTCTTTGTGAATATAATTCTTGTGATCAAAGCTGATTTTTCAGCATCATTACTCCAGTCTTCAGAGTCACATGATCCTTCAGAAATCACTCTAATATGATGATCAAGAAACATTTGGGATTATTATCAATATCAAAAAAAAAAAAAAAGCTCAATTAATCTTCAATTAATGGACAATTCAATAGAAAAGTGTTTATTTGAAATAGAAATATTTGTACTTTTATAAATATCTTTAAATCAATGCAATGCATCCTTGCTGAATAACATTTAGAATAACATATATAAACTCATATTATAGCTTTGTTCAGAAACCAAAAGGCCAGATGTTATTCAAACTTCTTGTGCCACATTTGCAAACATTTCTTATGATGCTTTTATGGTGTTTTGGCGTTTGCCAGCTCCTATATATGCGGAAAAGAGCAGCGGGAACATTCTGCTAAACCTCTTCTTTTGTGTCCTACACGAGAGAGTAAGTCGTACGTGTCTACTGTGGTCTCGGCATCGGTTTTCTCTCCGTATTTTGAAATGTGAAACAAGCCGAGGAAGTTAGTAATAGTTTTGCTTCGACCCTGACACTAAAAGACACGTCTGCCGAGCCGAGCGGAGGTTCACCCTGTCCTGTCCGCCCTCATGAGTGTGTACACAGCCTTGTGTTCCTGTGTATGTGCCCCCCGGCACAATGCCATGGCTGGCACTAAATTAGTGATTAGGGACCCTCCCCCCCCCCGCGCGCTCTCTCCAGAGACGCCCCCAGACTGGACAGCTGGATGCATCAACAACTGTCACCTTGTCAGGGAAAGTTTTCTCTCCGTCCGCCAAACTTTGGTCAGTCCGTCAGCCGGTCGTGAGGGTCCGCGTGCTCCCAGTGACGGATCCGCGTGGGGGAGGGGGGAGTGTGTGACATCTCTGACGGCTCCCCCTCAAATGAGCGTCTCTGCTGCTGTCAGAGCAAGCCTCGCCCCCCGGCAATGACTGTCAAGACACATGCTCACAGCGGCACGCGGAGAGAGAGAGCCCGCCACACACACACACACTTTTTTGTTGTTGATGGCTTCTGTGGTCAAATGTTTACGCCGAGGAGGCTTTAGGTTACGAGGCTAATCTGTTGCAAATTACGAACTAGTGTTTCATTGGATCCACTTTCACGGGGTGTTACATTTCTCCTCTAAAGTTTGCCTTTTGATAAATGGCCAAAATGACATTTCCTTCTTCCGTGAAGATATTCCTTCCCTTCCGACTGACTAACAGTGCACGGATGCGAAACCTGAGCTCAAGCTTCAGCATAGAGCGATATTTTTAGACACATTTACCTAAAACCGAATTCTCAATCACACCGGTCCAAACCTCTATGACTCTCTGTCCACTGTTGAACACCAAATATAGCATTTTTGCTTAAACATGCAGGCTTTTAAACTAAAATGTCAAAACCATAATGCCATTTATCAAAAAGCACACACATTTGCCTTAACTATAAACACTTATTTTGACACACGAGTCAGATTTGCTGAACTGTCACTGCAAAACTCTACACACTTATCCATTCATTTCTCAGTGCCCATACAATGCTGTGATTTAGAAATCACTAGTAATTAGTATTCTACTGTGCGCGCACACACACACACACACACACACACACTAGTGCAACACTGAGAGTCCAAACTGATCACACACACATCATATCTTGCAATTGATAAAACCTTTTCTAATAAAATAAATCTTTACTTTCACTTTTCATCAATTTAACACATCCTTGCTGATTAAAATAATTTATTTAAAAAAAAGAAAGAAAGAAAAATAATTACTGATCCCAAACTGTAGGGGACTGTCTTTGAACGGTGGTGTATATTTTTACAAAAGATGCTGTTCTTTCATTACAGTTTTTTCCAAACACAATTTTGCAAACTAGTCTTGTTTTATCAAAATACTTAACACAATTCACAAAACCACACGCCCAAACTGCAAAATACCTCATATATCCTGCAAAATGAAGCACTGCAACCGAAACACATAGCATTATCAAAATCAAACTTTTGCATGAACTGGCACACACTTCATTCATATTACCAGATTTTTGCCTAAACAACTACACACTGTTGGGCATAATGAAAAGCACTCCTATATTTAGTATGCTTTGCCATAATACATGCACAGAAATATTTGCAGATACACACATGCTGTTGAAACTTCATTTTACAGTAATGTATTTTTTCACTACAGTAAACAAGTCAGTGCAATATGCACAGCAGAAATATTTAAATGGGACTGAAAAAACATTCTTACAAAAAAAACAGTAAACTGAAAAAGAAAATTCCAGAAAATATATTACAGTAAAAAAAAAGTGGCAAGAAAAATAATTTTTATAGTTTTATAGTTTTTATAATGCTTACATCCTGATTGAAGTGTTACCGTAAAATAATTTATTTTTAAAAAAGAAAGAAAGAAAGAAAGAAAGAAAGAAAGAAAAATCATTACTGATCCCAAACTGTAGGGGACTGTTTTTGAACGGTAGTGTATATTTTTACAAAAGATGCTGTCCTTTCATTAATTATTTATTCATCAAAGAATCCTGAAAAAAAAAAAAAAAATCAAATAAAAATAAACTGTTTCCAACATCGATCATGAATCATCATATTGAAGACTAGAGTAACGATGCTGAACATTCAGATTTGAGCTGGAATAAATTACACAATATTTTACAGTAATCAAGTACATAAACGCAGGCTTGATGAGCAGAAGAGACTTCTTTCAAAAACATTAGTAATGTTTCCAAACTTTTGACCGGTACTGTATGTTATACTGATCGTGTGAAAGTGTTTTTGAGGAGGAGAACCACAACAACATCACTTACATACTACCAGTTTTTTTAGTATTGTTTTACGTAAGTTGATCTCATCAGAGTGTAAGACTATGATGTAGTGTTGTAGCGTGTGTGTGTGTGTGTCATGTCTGAGATCAAAGTTAGTTTTTTCAGCACAAATGACATGGTTTTGAGTGGAGAGCTTCATTTTGAACTGAAAATAAGACATTTGGGGAATTGTTGGAGAGGTTATGAATTTGTGTTTAGAGTTTTGAGAAAAGGAGGCATAATTTCAAGAAATGTGTTTAAGCAGTCCAGGAAAAACTGTAATAGGCTGTGTAAAGTATCTCTGGTCAGGTTTTGGGGAATATGTATTCAATAATTAATAATTATTCATATTAATTAATAACTATCGGCTGGCCTCGAAGAGATTCTGGCAAACTGTCCGGCGCCTCAGGAGAGGGAAACAGTCCCCTACCAATGTTGTTTACAGTAGGGGTGGGCAGCTGTTGACCTCAACTGGGGATGTCGTCGGACGGTGGAAGGAATACCTCGAGGATCTCCTCAATCCCGCCGTCACGTCTTCCATTGAGGAAGCAGAGGCTGAGGGCTCAGAGGTGGACTCGTCCATCACCCTAGCTGAGGTCACTGAGGTAGTCAAGAAACTTCTCGGTGGCAAGGCACCGGGGGTGGATGAGATCCGCCCTAAATACCTCAAGTCTCTGGATGTTGTGGGGCTGTCTTGGTTGACACGCCTCTGCAGCATCGCGTGGCGGTCGGGGACAGTGTCTCTGGGATGGCAGACCGGGGTGGTGGTTCCTCTTTTTAAGAAGGGGGACCGGAGGGTGTGTTCCAACTACAGGGGGATCACACTTCTCAGCCTCCCTGGGAAAGTCTATGCCAGGGTACTGGAGAGGAGAATACGGCCGATACCTCGGATTCAGGAGGAACAGTGCGGTTTTCCAGGAACACTGGACCAGCTCTATACTCTCTACAGGGTGCTGGAGGGTTCATGGGAATTTGCCCAACCAGTCCACATGTGTTTTGTGGATTTGGAGAAGGCATTCGACTGTGTCCCCCGAGGCGGCCTGTGGAGGGTGGAACCTGTCTGCTCACATATTTTACAGACAGGTTAAAATGAGCTCAATAGTATATCAGTAATCAATCAAAAAGGGATATGGTCAAAATATTAACACATATCAATTGTCTAGCATAAATAACTTAATGAAACTATAATCAACTACCAAACAATCTGTTCACCAGCGAACTGATCGTACGGTATTCTATCAATACTCACGAAAGTTATCTTTGTAGAAGGACAAGAAAGGCAATTTCTCAGGCCCCGGGAAACAACCTCACTTTTTCATAAACAAGATACTGTATATTTGTAAGCTTGCAGCTAAGATTTTTGACATTTAAGTAACTTGAAATATGAGCAAAAGACAGTAATCAATCAAATGAATATAAATGAATTTAATAAAGGTAGACTACGTTAACAATTACTAAGATTACATGGGGTATACAAATGTAAGAGGAGTTTTAAAAGTGAAAGTAAGAGGAAATTAGAGAGATTTGGCAAAGGAACCCAGACAGTGTAACTCTTTTGAATCAACAACACGGAAAGCATATCTTAAATGCTCTGAGAGCTCGATAAAGGAAGATACTTGCAAAGGTATTTAGGTTCTCTTTGTTTCGCTGCGTTTCTTGAACGGCCTTTCCCGGCTGCGTGTGTGAGCGGCTGGTTTGTGTGTTCTGAACGTCACGTGGTCCGGCGCGCGCGAGTTGAACGGAGGTTAAAAGTCTTTGAGGTAAAATTACCAATGAAATAGTTCGGCTAAGTTTATTTCCTTTTCTGTGAAATAAATTTAGTAGGGAGGGAATACTTAAAAGAAAGAAAACTTAAAGAAAAGATTAGATTATTCCCCGGGGCGGGGGAACACGGAGTTACATGACAAAGGAGGACTGAAGACACGACAGAAGAGAGGTACGAGAGCGAGCGGGCATATAAAGGACGCAGATCACGCCCCTTAACCAATGAGATTCGGAAAAACTCTTATTCTTATTTTTAGTTAATATCTTATTTACGACAGGATGAGAGTCTTAGTCTTTTTCACTCCAAAGGTGGAAAACACGGTGGGATATTTCTATGCATATTTGTGTTGTCCACACCACGAACGCTCCAGAGGTATCAAGAAAGCTATGTAGCGGTCATGGAATAGAAAGTTATAATTAAAATGCATAATGAAGGTATTTATAATTAACTTTACGCTATGATAAATCATAGTTATTCCAATGGGACATGGACAAACAGACACACAAAAACACATTGTATATATATGGTTAAATGTCTTTTAAAAGATAAAGTTCTTTCTCTTAGCAAGAATCCCATTCTTTGGGACATTCCACTTGGGTAATAAGAGGTTGCTTGTAACTAGATACCACTGGGGGTGAATGTGTGTTTGTGTAAACAATGTTCAAGTCTTGGGTTTTAGGAAGAATGCATTTAGTTATTCAGATGATCAGTCATTGGCCGAGACCTTACAGCTGTGTTCACACTGCAGGGGCTTAATGCTCAATTCAGATTTTTTTGCAAGGCCGTTCACATTTCCAATTAAACGTGACCTTTTATGATCTTCTGTGTGAATGTGAAGTGACCCGCATTTTTTACAGTGTAAATAGTATCTATTGCTATTTAGAATGAATAGAAATATCTGCTGCCTTCCTCTGCGAAACACACGTTTGAGAAATGTTGGTCCAGACGGTTTCGGTGCACATTGACTTACATTTCTCAAAATATCAACTTTTAGTCATTGTATTATACATTTTGGGTGAATATTCCCTTTAAGATTGTTATGTGTAATTTTGTCGCACAAAGGATTTGAACTCGTGGAATAGAGCGCAGTCGTGTGGATGTGTTGTGATGATTGTTATACATTTATGACATTTTTGTGACTATTTTGAAGCTTGAAAGCTTCAGTGCAGGTACAAATAAGAAGAAAAAACAGAAAGATTTTTCAAAGTTGCCGAAAGAGTATTTCTAATACGTTTACAACAAAACTACAATTTCAGTTATTTTATGTTTAAGTCAGTGTTTTGTAATTAGTTGTGAAATTTAATATCAAATGAAAATTGTTTTTAAAGTAAATCTGTTTTTTTGTTCTGTATACACATTCATTGTACCTGCTTTGACAAGAACAACCAGTACATTATTCACAATATCTCATATACAGAGGAAAGTAAGATGAAGTAAAGTATGAAGATGTGAAGGACATGAGGATGAGTTTTAATGTTAGGCTGAAGTGTAACTCTGTTGACTGTCTTTTACCTCATCTCGACAACACTATCTCACGACCAATTCGTACGAATTCGACGCATGATTAAAAACTGTCTAATTCGTACGACCTCACTCGTACTAATTCGTACGATTTGTCTAAACCCACGTGATGGTTAGGTTTAGGGGCAGGGTAAGGGGTAGGTTATTTGTACGAATTCATACGAATTGGGCAATTCGTAAAATATGTACGATTTAGCAAAATCGTATTAATTCGAACGAGTGAGGTCGTATAAATTGTTACGAATTAGCCACTTTTTAATCATTCGTCGAATTCGTACGACTTGGTCGTGAGATCGGGTTGGAATTAACCGTTTGCTTGATGAAGTTGTCTATATTGTTCTTTGAAAGAGGGTCTACTTTTGTATATGGATGTACATGCATCTCATTTCTGAAATAATATATTTCATGTGAAACAAGCTGGCTTTATGTGTCATGAAATTAAAAGACTGCGTCGTAACCAAAATTAACCGACAAACAGAACGAGAGCTAAAAGCCTAAATCATTTTCAGGATGGCACAACACACATTTATCGTTGTTAGAACAGATAGCAAATAACCCTATAGTTGTAAAAGCTCATGTGCTCACAGCCCATAACTGAACTGAGAACATCTGAATTCATACGGAGCTCATGTGGAAGTCTATGATGGATTTTCAAAAGCCTGAGATGAATTTGACATTTAACTGTTGAAATTAGCATAACGTCAAGCATAACACACTGTGACTTTTACATGAGGTGTATAATTGAAATTCCTCCATCCGGCTTCTCAAAGTTCCTCAACACATAGCGTGCAGCCCTTAATGAACATTATCATAATGATCAAATGTTGCCGTTTTGCATGAATCTCTAGCCATCACACTTTAGCTGTGATGGAATCAAAGCCTCCAGGGTTTCCAACTTTAACCTATTGTGTCTGAGCTAAACCCGATAAACTTTAATGGGATTCTTCCGGGTGGATCTATGTGTGTCTGTCATGTTTGTTGGGGTAAACATGGATGGGACACATGCCTTGAGATGGGACAAGCTGCCAATACTCTGGTCATGTGACAGGACTGGTGTCTACACACTGAGATGTTGTCAATACGGGCATGTTGACATGCTCTGCCCATCGGCCGCAGGAGGAGGGACACACACCCGTCTGTACTGATCCTTTCCATGAAAACTGTGATTGTTTATAGACATTCTTTTTTAGTATATTGATTTAGATGTTTTGGAAATGTACGAAATATTAACATTTGTTTGGTAAAAAGAACATTGCTCTGCATAAGTTGAACTGGAGTGTTTTTTTTTTTCAGTCTACAGTCGAGGGTCTTGTGCGTCACTGAATGCGTGTGTTGCTGTGCTCTGATGTAATACTGCCCTCCAGTGTCTGCTTTCACACACTGTTCAGAGCAAGATCTGTCTATCAGAAAACTGAAATATATGGAGAGAGAAAGCAGTTTGACATCTACAACATTCATTCAACATTCATCTACAACATTCATTCATCTAAAATTATTTTTAATAACTGAATAATTGTAATATTTGTTATGCCATGTTTGCAACCATTTCAAATCCTGAAAATAATATGAATCCAAAAAGGTGATTAAAAATGTGAAAAAGGAAATGGTGACTTACTGGACCTAAGGTGAACATTTATTATATATATATATATATATATATAGATATATATAGAGATGGATGGATGGACGGATGGATACAGTAGATATATGGATAGATAGATAGATAGATAGATAGATAGATAGATAGATAGATAGATACAGTAGAGATAGATAGATGGATGGATGGATGATAGATGGATGTATGGATGGATAGATAGACACAGTAGATATATGGATAGATAGATAGATAGATAGATAGATAGATAGATAGATAGATAGATAGATAGATAGATAGATAGATAGATAGATAGATAGATAGATAGATAGATAGATAGATAGATAGATAGATCTTCGGCGAAACATTTCTGAACATTTCATTTTAAACTCTCTCGCTCTCTCTCTCCCCTCTCTCTTCTGTGCGTTTAGTGTAAGTGCTTTAATATCTCTGTGGTCTTGACGCATGGCTGCCTGAGAAACCGCTCCGTGCTTAATAATGGTAATGACCGTATTTCCCTACATCTCTTTCATTAAATCAAGCGGGCTGTAAGTTTTCACATCTGTCCGAGTCCAGCCATCAATCCCTGCAGCACTCAGCACCACACGAGCTCACACACACACACACACACACTGACTCACTCGCACACACACACACACTGACTCACTCGCACACACACACACACACACACACTAGCTGCCATTCTGGTTCGAGACAGGTTTATACGTGTAGTAATCCATTACTGCTGCAAACAGGAATACTGTCAACCCAAGAGTTAGATCAAACCCAAAAGAAGATTTATTACTTTAGAGTTAATAACATAAAACTGGTATTAAAGTAGTTTTTTCCAATTCCTCTAAAATCTTAGAGGAAATCTTAGAGTTTACAGATTTTAACATGTGGAGAATATAAGGCTACTGTGCATAATACTGTACAGTATATTTGTACTATTTCAATGCGTTCTCATCCCAGGGCGTCAAATAGTGACACTTTTGAAATTTCATCTAAATCCAATGCATATGGCACCCTTTATCGTCAATATAAAACGCTTCAGTTATGGGTAGGTTTAGTTCTGGGGTAGGGTTAGGGTTAGACCACTAGGAGGCGCCTTCTGGCCCATATATATCTGCGTCTCATATTGACGCTAAAGGGCGCCATGTGCGTTGGATGTAGACGAAATGTCAAAAGCATCAGTATATGACGCCTTGGGATGACTATTTCTACAGTATGTTTACTGTGTGCAAATGTTCTGCTTTCACAGAACAAATTTCCGGAATGACTGAAAATGTACAGCGATTTCTTTGGAGTTTAACTGTAATTATTGCAGACTGTACTATGGTTAGGAAAATAAATGCTCAGGGCTCCGGTAAGAGGCGTGACAGGAGACAGGGAACTGTTAAACTCTTAATAGCGTTGAATGTTCACATGCAGTGGCATCTTCCAGATGTACTGAATTTTCTAATATACGCACAAGATATTGAATGTGGTCGTTATTCAATCACATTAACACCTGAAGAAACGGCTGGTGAAAGTGAAAGTACACACAACAGCTGAATAGCAGAAAATAACATTACCGCAACATAACGTTTCATTATAAAAGCCCTTCTCTTATACTCGTATAGGATTACACATACACATCTCGTATACTCGTATTAGGCCCCCAGATTAGCATAGTTTGTGTGTAGAGATAAACTTCCCAGACTTGGAGACTAGCCTTCCTCCTCCCGGATGTGCGGGAAGTCTGACCAGTTTGGCTACAGGTCGTGAGTATGATGGTCATTGACCTTGATTTGAGCGAATGTGTCCATCAGCACTGGTAATCCACTGGACAACACTACCAGTTGGCCATTGAGGTCTGGGAAGCTGCATAAGCATCCCCACCATGTCCCCAGTTAAATCCTGGGTTTCTCGCTGCCTCTTCTGGCGAGTCTGGAGGCTTGTGATGTAGTGTCGAATATAGTATGATCAGAAGGGATCAACAATGGTCTGAGAATGGCGCTTGTATAGCGGTCCGGGAGTGTAGATTACCTGGGGAAGTGAGGCATCTTGGTGCCTCATAAGGGGCATGTTTGGGGTAATAATAATAATAATAATAATAATTCATTAAATTTATATAGCACCTTTCTGGACACTCAAAGCGCTTTACATAGAGGGGGGAATCTCCTCAACCACCACCAGTGTGCAGCATCCACCTGGATGATGCGACGGCAGCCATATTGCGCCAGAACGCCCAACACACACCAGCTTACTGGTGCAGAGGAGACAGAGTGATGAAGCCAATTGGTATATATGGGGATGATTAGGAGGCCATGATGGACAGAGGCCACTGGGCAAATGTGGTCAGGATGCCAGGGTTACACTCCTACTCTTTCGAAAGTCATCCTGGGATTTTTTGTGACCACAGAGATTCAGGACCTTGGTTTAACGGGGTAACCAGGTCTACGCAGGGTAACTCGGGGTAACCGGGTCTATGCCTGCAACATTGGATGAGACGTATCCCAGTGGTTTGCTGTTGAGAATGCCCTCAACTTTAATCAGTGCTGTCCGTAGCACTTACTCTGGAACGACTGGCTCCCGATAACTACCCGCAGGGAAGACTTCACTGATCGAATCTCCCTCTCTGTTGCACCTTGAAGTGTATCCGGGAGGATTCATCCTAGAGTTGATCTGATAACTAGCCAACAACTCTTGCAGTTTTGATTCCATTACTTTGAAGGCTTCCCTCGGCTTGGTCTCAGCTCCTCTGGAATTTGTCTATTGATCCGAGAAGATTTAGGATGGGGTTCTGAAGATGGGGGCCAAAAATGCATCCATATCAATGCTGTTGAGAAGGTCAAGGTGAATGTATCTGGTCGTCAAGCTCCTGTAGATGACTCCCCATCGCTTTTCAGTGTGGTGGCCAATCTTCACACTGAAAGGGCCCACAGTAGTCAACTCCAGTTGAGGAAGAGGGCGGTTGGTCCAGGTGCCAGCGAGCTAAAGGTAAGTCAGCCATGATAGGCA
Source organism: Pimephales promelas (assembly GCF_988280905.1). NCBI lineage: Eukaryota > Metazoa > Chordata > Actinopteri > Cypriniformes > Leuciscidae > Pimephales > Pimephales promelas. Next base: position 2,023,290 of record NC_142793.1, on the reverse strand, counting down.
TAGTCGGCTTGGCACACCACACTCTCTCTGATGTTGCCTTACTGCTTGCCTGCCTCTCAGGATACAGTGGCGAAGGAGTTCGGAGAAAACCCTGTCAGGTTAAGCCATCCGGTTTCCGCAGTCTTCCACCCTCACGGATCAGTCCCAGTGTGCGATCCAACTCTGGTGCGAGTGTGTTCAGACAGCAGGTTTCTCTGCCTTCAAGGCCTCAAGTGCCACTGAGAAGGTCTCCTCCTGACATCGACTCATGAGTGTTTCCACACTCGGGTAATCCGGGGGTTGCGTGCTCGTGTCTTGGGTAGCTGCCCAGTGAAGAAACTGGTAATCAATTGAGCTCTTCAGGAAGTGCACTGGGATGCAACAGGACTTCCCAAACCTTGATCATTCCTTGACGTACAGCTGCCGGTCCCCAAGCTGGTCCTTAGCTGTGATCAGGTTTGAATAGTCAGATCCAATTAGGAGCAGCTGCACCTTATCAAAGGCTGGCAGATGAATCCCTCTGAGGTGCTATAGCGTCGCTGAAGCCTCTTAAGGAGATACTGTACGTTTGCTCAGGTAATGTGAGGAGAGGAGCAGGAAACACATTTGTGAGGCTGTACTTCTCATTTTGACTTTTTTTCCCCAGCAGCTACACCGTAAAACGTTTCATTATAAAGGTCCTTAGCGTATACTCGTATATAGAGAATTTAGAACAGTAATATAGACCTAAGCAACTATTTTAATAATCTCCTTTTTTGACATGAGTTTGTCTAAGTTTAGATGTTTTTACACAAAATTGGAGAGGGAAAAAAATCCGTCAGTCTAATTATACAGATCCAATGAAATGTAGTTAGTGCAGATAGGAAAATGTATAGAAATGGTTAACTCTTTCCCCGCCAAACACGGAATTTTCCGTGTTTAATGAAAAAACGCATCTGCGCCAAACACGGAATTTTCCGGGTATCCGTGTTTTAGGTGGTATACGGTAAGGAAGACCTGCGCGCATGTCCTGAATGATTGCGCAACTCTTTGTTTAGAGAAACAGATTGCAATCGTCTCAAACAGTGGAGTAGTGAGAATGTATCAGACAGACAATGCAGAGGTATATGGCTGAAGTACTGGAGGTTAATGGACTCGGAGTCCGATCACTCTTTATTTGATAATTCTGAATCTGATCGGGACGAAGTAGTCAGTGAGAGAGATGCACATGTTCATGCTAGCCATGGACGTGCCGCAGATAGATCGTATAATATTATGACACTATATTATGCATGTGTGTGTGCAGGCATTTATGTGTGGCTGTCTAAATATGAAGGTGTAATTGTCAAATTATTTCTCTCTTTGTGCACATTTACCACATTGTAATATGTATTTGTGTGTGTGTGTGTGTGTGTCTAGGCCTGTTTATTGTAATTCCAATTATTCATAGGTAGAACACAGAGAGGCAGAGGCAGAAGTTTTATTGCAAAAGTTACATTTCCCTTACATCCTGGGAAATTTGATATATTTTACATTTATTTTATGTTTTTAATTTATTTTGGAAAGTTTTATATATGAAGGAAACAACATCTGAATGTATTCTGCTTTTAAATGCACTTGTTTGATAAAAACACCTTTTTCTCAGTTTTTTGTCCAAAATGTTGTGTTTTTGACAAAACCTACCTCTGTTCAAGAGGCAATAAAAAAAGAACAGATGAAGATAAAATAAAAACGTTTTTTTTGCCTAAAAGCAGAGGCTCAGATCTTTATTTTTATATATATCATCTTCATATATTCATGGAAGAAAATATTCAGCGGGGGCATTCAAATTTAGCGAAAATCGTCAAAAACCCTGGCGGTGGCTGGCAACTTTTTTTTTTAAAACGCTGGCGGGGAAAGAGTTAATGTTAAAGGTGCAGTGTGGGATTTTTAGCGACATCTAGCGGTTCGGTTGCGAGTTCTCACCAAGTTTGCACTAAGGGCTCAGCCCACTGCTCACCCCTCCCCTTCGAAGAAGCTACGTGTTGCTAAAAAGGGACAAACATCTGTTGCCTGAGACAGCAGAAAATAGCCAGAGTAAGCCAAGAGTGTGTAACATTGTCACTGTTTCTGTACCACAGTCCATTATAAACCACATCATGATACAGTTTACAAAGCCATAGTAAGGTAAGGATTTTCAAGGCAAGGGTTTTAATATATAATTTAATATAATTGTAATCAGCTGATTGTCTCGCAAACGTAATTACCAGCAGCACATTTCTCACCACATAGCAAACCCATAATACAGCGAGGGAGAAGAACCACATGAAACTATATGCAGCTATATGTTTTCTAACAGGGTAGTAATAGTTTAGCTGGCTATGAGCTGTTACTGTGGACAGTACTGAACTGGTTAAAGCTTAAAGCCTTGTTTATACTCGACGCGTCCGCATGAGTCCAAAGGTGCGCGCGGAAAAAAATGACATGATTGTAACAGCGTGCGCACCTCCGCATCCCATAGACACCATTTACTAAACACAATAGGCTTTTCCTTGATTTTGAAAACTCTTCGCGATTGACTTAGATCTCTTTCAAGATCGACGGATTAGTGATTCCTGTAACATACTGTTTTACGGTCAATGACATGAGTAGCCTACTAATCAGCTGTCTCACGAACATACCAGCACATTTATCCCCACATAACAAACCCATGACACAGCGAGGGAGAACTTAAGTTACTTGAAGCAATCCAACTACATATTTTACACCACTCACAAGGGAAAAGTCACTACTCACGGAGTTTATGGCTAGCTTCCAGATTTCTGCTGCTTCTCTTTCAAGGTAGTGATGAAACGCGTTCTGTAGCGCTGTTTGTTCTCGTTCGGTTACGGTAGAAATATGACGTCACAACATGGCGACCTTCATAGAAGAGGATTCCAGCGGTTATGGAGATATAAATGTCTCATTCTAAGGTAATAAAACATTACGTTTTATTAAGTAAGTTCTTTATACACCACTGAATTGGAGGTCCCCTTAAACTATAAGGGGAGCACTTAATTACGCATTTAATATTAAAGGTAACATAGCCCAAATTATTAAATTGAGTAGCTATTCATTTTTAGATATAATGATCAACACTGTAAATTTCACATAAGGCAAAATCTAATTAAAAAGATAATTTTCTACTCAGTTTTTGAAATATAATAATTTAGGCTATACAGTCGCTGTCATGTCTGTTTAAATAAATTTGTCAAGAAAACAGTTATTCAGTAATCAAGACATTACTAGGTGGTGAAGTATATATATTTATATGTATATATATATATATATTTTTTGTAAATTTAAAAGTAAGGCTTTAAGTTTCTGTATAAAAAGTTATGTAATATGTCGTAATGTGTTACACTGCATGGCTATTTGTGTAGGTAGATCCTGTCGACGTCACCAATTAATTAGCAATATTCTTCATTTCTAATATGGATTTATTACATTACTTTGGCACAAATTAAATAAGGCACATTTACTGCATTGTTACAGAAAAAAAACTGAAATGGAATACAAAAATAATTGCTCTCTAACTCATCAGATTCCCACAAAAAACCTTACATTCAAAGATGTTTGATCACATCACAAGCCAGCTATTTTCATTACATCGTCAATTTGTGTGAAGATATTTAATTACTTTCTGTCCAGCATTAAATCTAAACCTTCGAACATACACACACACACACACACACACACACACTCTTGCAGTAGAAAATGCACTTACACCTGCCACTCAAAATGTGTTGTTAGTAAACTGCAAAGTCATATTGGTAAACCAACCAAACAAACACAGTAACCTTGCCAGGGAATAAAGTGCATGATTTAAATAGAGCCGTGGTCCATAACACTGACCCCTGCTGAACCTAGATCACATTTATCCCGCAGGAATTCTTCACTCCTTCACAAATGCAACATTTTCACCTTGTAATCAGAAGAAAAAATAAATAACCAAATACAATTCATCTGCATTATTATTAAAGGTGATTCATCAGCTTTATTATCAGTGTAATTAACTGCTAGATTTGAGGGACAGTTTAAAATGGAGATTCATCCCGTAAAAGACCAATGGAATTAATCAAAACAGAAAAATAATATTTGGAAGACATTAAAAGAAAATAAAAATGAGGGGACAAAAACACACTATTAACTACCTATTAGAAGTAGAGCATGTTTAGCAAATGTAAATATGATTAATGAAACGAAACACTTCAGTTTTGTAAAGAAAAACTAAAATCTTGCTACATGATATTATCCCTTTTCATAATGTGACATTGTGAAAGAAAATTAGGTGCTTGTTTAAATAATAATAATAATAAAAAAAACCCTGCACACTCTTTCAGTACAGGTTCTTCTAAATGTCTCCCTTTAACCTACGTTATAAAATAAGAACGTTTCTTCACACATCTGAAATACTCACTAAAGCTGGTTTCTGTCTGATCCTTTTCATTGCTGTGTCTGTCATTTCACCCATCAGTGTTGACATATGCAAACTATTTCTTATATTTTGTGATTTAAGAGCGACATTTGGAAGTGCAATTAAAAAAAAGCAACTTCCTCTTCTTGCTGCGGAGAACTCTAGTTTCCACTTAAAACCTCTAAAACTGTTTTTTTACCATCTCATAAACCAAAGGCATGAGGAAATATGTTCAGCTTGGAAACAGTCCTTGCATATTCAGGTCAATTAAGCTACTTCAACAAAACAGTAAAGACCAGGACGGGGAGGCGGAACAGATTTACTATGAGAGGGTTATATTTAGTCTATTAAGCAGGAGTTGTTTGAAGAAAACATTGGACATCAGGTACATCACAACACAACACTGTCCATTTCTGTGACGGCGGTGTCCACATGGCTTCCCCCAGACTCCACATCCATGGCCAGCGGCTGCGGGTCGGCTGAGGGTGTGTGGAGCGAGGGCTGGGTCAGGTCCTGCGGGTCGGCTGAGGGTGTGTGGAGCGAGGGCTGGGTCAGGTCCTGCGGGTCGGCTGAGGGTGTGTGGAGCGAGGGCTGGGTCAGGTCCTGCGGGTCGGCTGAGGGTGTGTGGAGCGAGGGCTGGGTCAGGTCCTGCGGGTCGGCTGAGGGTGTGTGGAGCGAGGGCTGGGTAAGGTCCTGCGGGTCGGCTGAGGGTGTGTGGAGCGAGGGCTGGGTAAGGTCCTGCGGGTCGGCTGAGGGTGTGTGGAGCGAGGGCTGGGTCAGGTCCTGCGGGTCGGCTGAGGGTGTGTGGAGCGAGGGCTGGGTCAGGTCCTGCGGGTCGGCTGAGGGTGTTTGGAGCGAGGGCTGGGTCAGGTCCTGCGGGTCGGCTGAGGGTGTGTGGAGCGAGGGCTGGGTCAGGTCCTGCGGGTCGGCTGAGGGTGTGTGGAGCGAGGGCTGGGTAAGGTCCTGCGGGTCGGCTGAGGGTGTGTGGAGCGAGGGCTGGGTAAGGTCCTGCGGGTCGGCTGAGGGTGTGTGGAGCGAGGGCTGGGTCAGGTCCTGCGGGTCGGCTGAGGGTGTGTGGAGCGAGGGCTGGGTAAGGTCCTGCGGGTCGGCTGAGGGTGTGTGGAGCGAGGGCTGGGTCAGGTCCTGCGGGTCGGCTGAGGGTGTGTGGAGCGAGAGCTGGGTCAGGTCCTGCGGGTCGGCTGAGGGTGTGTGGAGCGAGAGCTGGGTCAGGTCCTGCGGGTCGGCTGAGGGTGTGTGGAGCGAGGGCTGGGTCAGGTCCTGCGGGTCGGCTGAGGGTGTGTGGAGCGAGGGCTGGGTCAGGTCCTGCGGGTCGGCTGAGGGTGTGTGGAGCGAGAGCTGGGTCAGGTCCTGCGGGTCGGCTGAGGGTGTGTGGAGCGAGGGCTGGGTCAGGTCCTGCGGGTCGGCTGAGGGTGTGTGGAGCGAGGGCTGGGTCAGGTCCTGCGGGTCGGCTGAGGGTGTGTGGAGCGAGCGCTGGGTCAGGTCCTGGCTGATGGTGTGACAGCGGGTCAGGCTCCTGCTGTGGCTCTGGGGCGACTGCGGCCCACTGATGTCCAGCGTTTCTCCTCTCATCAGTCTCCGTCGGTCACTCGGACTGTCTGGAGTCTATGGACAATCGGTCAAACAGGAGTCATGTTAGCAAGTTATTATATTTAAACATGTTATTATATTTATTTTTTTAATTTCCATTAAAAAAAGACCAACAAAACCACACTATTTAAAGTGCCCCTATTAAGCTTTTTGGGATATTGCCTTTCATTTAGTGTGTAATGTAATATAAAGTAAAATATCTGTAAAGTGTCAAAGATCAAAATGCCGATAAATGTCTCTGAATAGAAATAATCGATTCTGAACTGAAACAAGTTGTCAGTAATTCCAGTCTCACTTCCTGCTAAATCTGCATAGGTTTGTAACAGATTTGCAGTTTATGGTCTTCATTGGGGAGCAAAATCCAAAAGGCCAAGGCCACTTTATCAGGATGCATTGTATCCTGGATCCATAAAATAACTGGCATTTTTAAAATAAATATTTGCTTGCCTCTATGGGAATTTAACCTAGGGGTGTCCTGACTTATGCACCCTGTATTTCTGTCAGCGAAAAGCGTCTTTGACCCTCAAACTTAGTTGTTCCTGAGACTGGAAGATATCGTCTCGGTTACATATGGTAACCCTCGTTCCCTGAGCGTAGGAACGGAGATGTAGGTCATGACTGATTGCAGAGGCTCAAAGGGGACATCCTGAAGTGCTCGAAGCACCAGGGAAAGGTCCCAAGAGGGTATGGAGGGTTTCCCTAAGAAACTTGACGACCAGGTCGTGCATACCCACTGTTTTGCCATCTATGTGGTTGTGATAAGCTGAAATAGCGGCAGCATGTACTTTGAGGGTGGAGGGAGACAGCCTTCGCTCCAATCCTTGCTGCAAGAAGGAAATCATTGACCCCATCGAACATCTTCAGGGGTCTACTCGGCGAGAAGAACACCACTCGACAAACAGGTTCCACTTCAGGATGTAAACACGTCTCGAGGACGGTGCCCGTGCTGAAGTGATGGTACCTCAGGGGGTAAGTCACCTAGAACCCTATAGGTGCAATAGGGTGCCCAGGAGTAAGAAGATCCTTCCTCAGAGGAATGGGCCAGGGAGGGACTGTCACAAGGAGCATGTGTTCTGGGAACCAAGTCCGGGTGGGCCAATAGGGAGTCCCCAGAAGGACCTGCTCCTTGTCCTTCCTAAGTTTGCACAGTGTCTGTGCACGCAGGCTCACTGGGGGAAATGCATATTTGCGGAGGCCCGTGGCCAGCTGTGTGCCAGTGCATCCATGCCGAGTGTCCCCTCGGTCAGGGAGTAAAATAGCAGGCAGTGAGGTGTCTCTGAGGAGGAGAAGGCAGCTGAGTTGCAAAATGCAACGAGACCACCTTGACGGTTGATGTACGCAACAGTCGCGTGCGGACCAGCACGTCCCTGCCCTGTAGCCGCCTTTTCAAGTGGCTCAGTGCGAGATGTAATGCTAGCAACCCAAGGTAATTGATCTGTCCACCTCCCTGACACTGCATGCCCATTGTACGTGGCACCCCAGCGCTGCTCTGTGAGGCGCTCTGTCTGTCCGACCAAATCCAAGTCTATACCGAGAAAAGAGATCCTCTGCAAAGGGGTGAGTTTGCTCTTTTCCCAGTTGTCCTGAAGACCCAACTGGCTGAGGTGCCTGAGCACGAGGTCCCTGGGTTTGCATAGCTGATCTCGAGTTTGTGCTAGTATGAGCCAGTCGTTGAGATAGTTGGGAACTCTCATGGGAACAAGGGCCTCCTCCGTGACTTTCGTGAAGACACAGGGGGACCAGGACAGCCTGAAGGGTAGGACCACAGGGAGGTGGAACACAGGGACATGGCTCGGGAGGCTCTCTTTGGGAGACGCCCATAGCGGAGTCTGCGTGTGCTGTGCAGCACTTAACTGGTTCCACAGGGCAGGAGGTGCAGGAGGCAGCTCGGTGGAGTTCTCAGACTGTACACTTCTGACTGCTGGCGATAGAAGAGGTGTGGATGTGCTTGATGGCCTCAGTCTGCTTCTGAACAGCTGAGAACTTCTGGGTAAAGTTCTCGACTGCGAAGAGGCTGGTCTGGGACACGGGGGAGTTAAGGAACCTGAGGTTGTCGGTCTCCCGCATGTCGGCCAGACACAGCCAGAGATGACGTTCCTGGACCACTAGTGTGGACATCGCATGACCCACTGACCATGTGGTAACCTTCGTCACACGAAGCGCGAGGTCAGTCGTGGCGCGAAGTTCCTGCTGTCACCAGGAAGAAGAGGTCCAGAAAGGCTTGTGAAGTTTCTCAAACAATGTAGAGACATCAAAGTGCTTGGCTCTGAAGTAAAAAGCTAGAGTGCAATCGCACCAGCTGCTCGTTATATACCCGCACTGCGAGGCTGCGCAGGTGCTGCAAATGATTGCATGACAATGTGTATTGGCTTGTTTAGTTTCACTCGAAGTAGATTGGCCTCTCTAGTGAGACTGGCCGAAAGGGAATGATAGATATGAGTAAGTTGAAAACTAACAATACTTGCATTTTAAAGTGCAATCCAGCATTGTCTCTCTCTTAAAAAAATAAAATAAATAAAAATAGTTATCGCTGGCGAGCAATGAATCGTGGGATAGGCTAGGCTGAGAAGGATCCACTCGTTGTGACGCATTCAGCATTGGAAAGATGTAGCCTCTGAATTGGGACTTTGAGAAAAGAGCTGATGCTGCAGAATATACAGTATTATGAGAAAATGTGTTTTTGGACCTTGGATGCATGTAAGTGTATTGTAGGACACTCGAAAATTAGGAGCCTTTAAAATAGCACAATAAGGAAGACCAAATCATTTTAAATTACATTTTATGATATAGATGAGTATGGCTGGGTGAATAATGATGATGATAATAGTAATAATAATTAGTAGGTAGAGAACCAAATGATTTTGTGCAGAAGAGTACCTGTGCAACTGCTGAGGCGGTTGCTGCTCGGTCACTCCTCTTCTGACTCCTGTCAAGAGCACAAGTTTCTCATAAACAGCTTGAAATCATATCGAGGAGAAGTCACTCTAGTCAGCAAGTGAATGATCACAATGGGGGATTGTTTTTTTTAAAGGTTTAAGATTACAGTTTTATTAAGCATGGACGCACTATATTGCTCAAAGGTGTCAGTAAAGACAATTAAAATGTTACAAAAGATTTATATTTCAAATAAATGCTGTTATTTTCACTTTTTATTCCTTAAATAATGCTTAAAAATATTAAAGAATGACATCTGAAGGATCACGTGACACTGAGTCACTGAAAATTCTGCTTTCTTCAGAAAAATAAATTACAATTAAATATTTCCAAATATAAAACGGGTCTTTTAAATTGTAATAATAGTTCACTGATTTGACTGCATTTCCTCCGAGGAGGCAAGGGAGGCAGTGCCTCCAAAAAAACTGGATGAGAAAATGATCCATATTTTCAAAAATAAAACAATGCAAATGCAAAAACGTGACCTTAAAAAAGGTATAAATAAATCATTTTTAAAAGAAAAACTGTCCAACAGTGACACCAACAGGTGGAGTTACAGCAGGAGTCCTCATCTCTCTCTTGCCTCCTCTGAGCCCATTGACTTATAACATTTTTAATGTAAAAATCCAAAACAGAATTACATTTTCTTTTTAATGTAATGTAAGGTAATATTTCACCAGGAAAATGTGACATTACATGTAACAAGAACATTAGATTTATACAAAAAAAATAAATAAATAAATAAATAAAGTGCAGATATCACAATGTTATATCAATAAACAAGCCATTAATGGACAGTAAACGTACCTTTGTTTAGTGTGATCTAAGTCTCGTCTGCCACTGTTGGGACTCTCACGTCGTTTCACTCTGTGATCTATTGAGTGTCCTGTTGGCGATGATGATGAGATGCTTTTTGAAAGCTGATAAAACTCTATATATGCCAAAAAAACACATCACAGCCTACTAGAGCATTTCTGGAGATGAAATAAAACTCTCGGATTCTTACCCACAATGCCCTCTAGTCCTCTGGAGTGTGGTTTGACCAGACGGAGATCCGGGACTTCAGCACAGGCTTTCCGCAGGAGTCTCTGAATCTCTGTGTTCTGTGGAAGCGTACAAGTACAGATGACACATCTACTTACCATGACACAGATTTGCATTTTGTGAAAGAAAGAAATATCTAAAATAGGGCTGTCAGTGTATAATAATAACAACAGGGTTGCAACTCTCAGCATGCAATCCAAGAAGTTTCTAAAAAGTGTGACTAACCTTAACCAACTTCGATGGTTGTAAGAAGACACTGGCAGTAATAGTCTAAAATAGTAATAGGCTTTTTCAAATAATACCTTTCCAATAATGTGTGATATAGCTGAACATTTGCAAGACTTTTACATTCACACACAAAGATCGAAGTGCAAAACCAAAAGAACAATCAGAAACAGTTTTATTGCCACACAAGGAATTATTCTTGGTACTGAAGTAGGGCTGGGCGATATATCGAGTTTGTACGATGTATCGTTATATTTTTTGAAACGATATGGAATGAGGCAATACCGTTTATATCGATACAGTAGTTTGATATGAGCACATCTGAAAAATAGCGGAGGTTGCAGTGTGAGCTGCTGCAGTGAAAGTAGCTAGGCTACGTAGTACAATTTGTCCTAAACATGACACAAGCTTATATTAATTGCGTCAAAATCACTTTGATATAGTTAACAAGTTTAAGGCAGCTTGCCGCCCTGTCAAATGCTCTGACAGACACTGTTGCTGACTGACAAGATATACTTGCGCGCTGTTTAATGCGTTTGAGATGTGGTGCTTTCCTCAGTGCTCAACTTACATTTCACAGGTATAT